>NW_008584681.1:18248-22101 GCF_000691845.1 Merops nubicus | reverse complement strand
CTGAACCTTGCCAGAGAATTCTCTTTATTTGTGGTTTTATATTAGACAATGATCAAGGGGGGGAGGGGGGAAATAGGCTTTTAACTCAACAAAAAAATAAAATACAAGGATTTTTGTTTTCTTCCTCTGCAGGCATATTAGAAGAACTACTTTCAAACCTACAAGTTTATCTGGTCTTTAAATGAAACTATTCAAGAGATTGATACAGAACTGAAGAAAAAACTGCATGTGCCAAATAACTGAAGCAACAGATATTGGCTAATAACTGCACTCTAACTAGAAACCTTTACATCTGTTATGAATAGATAAACCTTTAAATAAATATAAGTGAACGATGATTAAAAATAGCAGACTGATTTTGACAAAGTTTTTAAACCTGATCTATCTATATAGAGGAGATAAGGCTTTCAAGGTAAGGATATAATTCACTGTACACATATTGCAAGGATATTAAATTCAGGAGAGGGTAAAGCATTCATTATGAATGAGCCCATATTTAGGATCGCACATCCCAGGCTGTGCTGCTTACAGCAAGACTTACACAGTTAGAGATGGGATTTTTTTGGTTTCTTTTGGGTTGTTTTGGTTTTTTCCTGAGCACAATCACTAGGGATATTCAGAAAAGTCTGAAAACAAGAAGCTTTTTTAGTCAAAATCTTGTTAGTTCTAGCATGTACACCCAACTGAAAAAGAAATTCAAAGAAATGGGTAATACAAAATGCAGGGTTGCCCTCCAGAACTTAAGATAGCCTTAATTAAAAGCAGTGCCAATGAAGACCAGCTACCATCCCCACCCACCTGGGGCATTTGATCTCAAAATCATTTTCAGAGACATGCACAGAGATCCCTTTACAAGCTAGCAATTTTGAATATTACCACTTTAAACCAAATTCAAATCAGTAAGCCCTTACATTTTCTGCTCTTGAAGCACAATTTGGAATACCAGACAATAATTTTAACTAAACGTGTTAATAATGTAATTTACTGTGAGTACTTACAGTGAAAAAATACAGAGTTCATTTAAAACAGCTTCCAGCTGAACCACGCAGCCAGTGAGGCTGCAGAGAAGTTTTGGCAAAGCAGAGGACAAAATTCTTCAGCTTCAGTTTTTTAAATCCATTTGTTGCCAGTTCTTTATTACAAGAGATTTCATTTTTGCATTTGCTCTCTCAAACACACCAAGCACAGTACCATGAATCCTCCTTTCTGTCACACAGGCACTGCAAATCCAATTACTGCTCTATTAGGTCTCATTTAAATCCCATACGGTGTGACAATAAACTGAACAAAATGAGCACCAGCACGTTTTTCAGCCGTCTTTACAGCATGACATAGATGGCAATCACAGCTTAATAAAATTTCATTTACAAGGAAGGTAGCTCTGAACTTGCTCTCTCTCTGCCAGGCGTTTCAGGAAGGTGTGGGAAATGCTGCCTCCTCCCACCCTCCCTTGAAGAAGCCAGTTGGCCATCTCTGTTTCCTGCCTCTCAAGCACCTGAGCCTCCTGCTCGTGGCACAGAAGCTTGTCCTGGTGCTCAGTGCTCACAGCACATGCAAACCCCACCGAGCACCGACTGGGGCAGTCAACATTCCCTCCAACGCTGTCACACTTTTGGGAGGAGGGTGTTTTGGGGTGTTTTTTCTTTCTTTGTGGGGGTTTTGGTGGGTTTTTTTTTGGTTGGTTGGTTGCTTGCTTTTAAATTTCCTGGGTACAGAACCCTTTGACACAGGGAAACATCAGGCTGGAAAACAGGGAGGGGAGAGCAGAGCAAATCAAAACCCCACCAATCTGAAGGGTACTGAAAAACACGATGGCATTTTTCAGTAAGCTCTCACCTTAACTGGATCTAAAAAACCTATCATTGCTAAACATTACAATAAATTTGCACAACTTTCAGAAGCTCTGCATACTTCACCACTTCAGCTGAGGTAATTTATGGATATATTACAATCACATGCCCCTCTGCCTTCCTTATAGCATTTCACAAGCTTGTCTCTCTACCCAAGGACTGCAGGTTACAGATGTCCAGATCTGCCCTTTCCTTTGGGAATGCAAAAAAAAAATCCAAGAAAAAAAAAATCCTCTTTTATATTAAGAGGTTGCCCACAATCAAAGCTCTCTCTGAAGGATGGATAAGAGCCTTGCTGAATAGCTCTTTCTTAACAGCTGATCTGACTAAATCATCTTCCTTATGCAGGCTAGAAATCAAAATGTCATGCTGACATTTAAACACATGATCTGTTGGTAAAAAACAAAAGCCAGGAAAACATATGCTGTCCACTTTCAAACATACTCCCCAGACACTTAGTTGCTAGTTCAGAAAGGTTCAAAGTTTCATAAACAGACTTCTAAACGTTCCAGTCATTCCATTAAACAATTTCACTTATAATTTTATTAAATTTTGTCCTTTACATGCTTACCAGCAAGTTAGGAAAACCATGAGAAATGTAAATTCCAGGCTGAGGGAGAGAGAATGCTGATGGGTGAGAGAGAGAGAGTAATTAAGTAATTTCAAGGTCTGTGTTCTAATTTTGCAATTAGAATGGGAAGATTTAGGCCAGAGCTTTCTCTGTGCAGAGGAGATTATAGACAGCAACATTATTGATTTTTTTCCTCCCCCTTTTGCTAGAAAAGGAATCACAAGGCAGTGGCATTTTTCCATGCATATTACTCAACTGCATAGTCTTTTCTAGGGTATTTCCACGGTGTTTTTCTGCATGCTTTTTAAAATGCCTTCCCCAATATTTTGTCCATCTTTTGTTCCAATTTAAGTCCCTCCCATTTATCTTCTTCTGCTATCCAAATCTAGGCACAGGCCACATTAGAGAACAACAAAAGCCAAAGACCACAGACCCTGGATTAACTCTTAACTTTGAGCAATAGAACAGACCATAAGGAACACAAGCTTCACTTACAAAAGAATGAAGATGCCAGCTTCATGACCCAAATTTCTTTGCCTGAAAATGAAGCTAAGAGCATCATCTCTTAGTTTTTAAAGCCAATAAAGAACTGAAAAACACTAAATTGCACTCAAATAGCTGATAATTTTGGTTTATTTTCAAGAAGGCAGAATAATTTCCCCTCCTTTCTACAAGATTTTAATTGTATTTGCTTTCACTGCATTTTGTCATTCATTTCAGTAGGCTATAATGGCAAATATGGACCCTACACAAGAACTTATCCTCTAGACAAGTTACACCTCTTGAGCTGCAAATGAGCACAAACATCCCATGTGCTTCAGAACACAAAGCCTCTTGCCATGAAACCTAGGATTAACAGCCTCAGAACCCCACTGTCGATTGCTAAAGCACACAATTTTTCTTTGAAAAAGATCAGTTACAGCGACCATTTAAATCAGCAATATCACAAATGCCACAAGTGCTTTCTACTTGACAAACAAGAAAGTAACAGTTCCCATTAGAAATCAAGAATTTTCAAAACTAGAGCCTAAATACAGTCTATGAACATATCAAGTGCTTAAATTATAGCTCCTGTATTTTCAGAAGCACTAGGTACCTTAAGAAAGCAGTGTAACAAGCTTCAAGTTCTTAACACATTTGACATATGGTAGCAAAAAAAAAAAAAATTAAAAATCAGTCCAGGAACAGACATCCTGTGCAAACAGGATTCAAAATTCTGGTGACAGTCCAACATTCAGAGAAATATACCCCAGTGAAGCAATACCAAGGACAAAAAGCATGATGCACCATCTAGTACTGGTTCTGCCCCTCTATGGGGTACACCACTAACTCATTCCTTTGCCAAAAAATGATTCCCACATTTTACTGTCTTGTAGTAACTATACATAGGCAAACTGACTTGTTCCACTAGAATTACCTTACCCTTCCTGCT
>NW_008584681.1:16736-18193 GCF_000691845.1 Merops nubicus | reverse complement strand
TCCTGCTGATGGACATTAATGATCTCAAGAAGGGTCAATCAATCTTTGGTATTTCAAAGCATACATGGGAAAAGCAACAGATGCCTACTTGTTTTCCTTACAAATTACCATCTCACTTTGTAAGAGGACAGGAAAAAAAAGCAACCCTTCAGAAAGCATATCCACCAAGACTCCCTAGCCTGGGTTTCTGGGTCTACTACTGATGAGTAATGAAGTTTTGAAGAAGACAGTGCTGCACACAAACTGTAAAGCTAGATGTTACACACTTTGCATAACTTATGTTTCAGAAGCCAATTTCAGCTTTGCCACCTGAAAAAAAAACTGGCTGGCTTCACCACAGACACATGACTCCTCTTTTCTGCAGAGTACAACCTGACAGGAGCTTCAAATGAGCACACTGGGTCTCAGACCCAAACTCAAAGTTGTCCCAGAGTGAAAATGCCTGGTTTGAATAACACTGCAGATTCTTGAATCAGCTCGATCACCTGAAAGGAGGGTGGTGCTTTTTCCTCTTCTGCCTCTTAACAGACAGACAGGCAAGAGATTTCTCTTTCCTGTCAATGCTCACCCCAGAGCTGACAGGCAGGAGGACTGCATGGACCTGCTACCTGAAGAAGAGTTACACTGGCAAGCAGAAGAGTAGGTAATCTGAGGAACACCAGCTGAGTAACATGTTCTTGACACGTGTTAGTCAAATCTATGATGTCAGATTAAAGAATGAGCCATCAAAATAATGCATACATATCCACAGACTTTGAAGGCATCTTGTGTACCTACACAAAAGCTTTACTGAAGAACAGAATGAGACTCTGGCATCCTCAAAAATCAAGCACAGGACTTCAGTAATTCTCTGCAGGGCAGGACTTCCCCTCCAAAGACTGACTCAGGCTAATTACCACCAAATGTTACCAGACAGTTCCTTAATAAAAAAAGGGAACCACCCAAAACAAAACAAAAAAAAACCCACACATCTGTGGTTTCAAAGAAAACTTGCAGAAATAGAAGTATGTGTGAACTGATGGCCTGAGGACAGCATGAGTTCTGCTTCAGGTCTACAGAGCTTCTCCAAACTATCAAACCTTCACTATTGCCACTACCTGAAATACATCTTGGATGGGCATGCAATCACAGCTTAATGTAGCTTAATGCAGAGATAAACCCACACATCTGTGGTTTCAAAGAAAACTTGCAGAAATAGAAGTATGTGTGAACTGATGGCCTGAGGACAGCATGAGTTCTGCTTCAGGTCTACAGAGCTTCTCCAAACTATCATACCTTCACTATTGCCACTACCTGAAATACTCAATTACATCTTGGATGGGCATGCAATCACAACTTAATGTAACTGCAGAGATCTGCCAAATTCCTCCTCACTGGTGTCTTCAAAAAGGAGAGCTGGAATAGCAGATGTAGTCTTAGTAAGTGGCTGGTAAAGACTCCAGCCTTGCATACAATAC
>NW_008584681.1:0-16634 GCF_000691845.1 Merops nubicus | reverse complement strand
AGCTCAAAAGTGGAGGGAGAAACAGAACAAGAGCAGCCAAAATGTAAAGAGGAACAACACTAAAAGAGATGCAGAAAAATGTTACACAATTAGCAATTCTCTGCACAGACAGGGAAGAAGAAATACACACAGAAAACCTATACAGACTTGTGTTTTCTTAATTAAGCTGCTGACCAATAGTCATTAATAATAATTTTTTTAAAGTATTCAGAACAATTTGACAGAAAATAAGGGTCAGCTGATAATAGCCTAGGTGCAGACATCCTTTTGGACATATCAACATTTCAGAGATAATAAATTTAAGGGAATTCAAAAACAAAGGAAATGCAGACAATCTACACCAATTATTACAACAAAAGATCTTAAGTTTTAGTTAAGGTTTTGTATCTGACAACTTAAGTACTAATCCTGAAAGACAGAATAAAATACTAATGAGTTCGAGCTAGTCTTTCAGAAGGGGAAGAAATGCAGAGGTTTCTGTTGTTAATTCTGACCCAAGTCAAAGACACAAGATAAAAAGGTTCAGCATACATGGATTGTTCAATTATCTGACTAGTGGTAGTTTTGTGATTTTTCAAAATTTCTTTCACAAATTTCTTCAAAGATGTAAATTCTCCCACTAGAAAAAGTAGGAGAATTTTTAAACAAAGATATAAAGAAAGAAGCCTAGCTACCAAATCCACAATGTACTAGTATTCCTCCTCAATTACTTCAAAATCCATTTCTATAAGGATGGAAACTGGAGAAGCGTATCACTATTCTGACACAGAACACTGTACTTAATTGTTTTGTGGGTAAAACAGATACAGCTAAAAACTCTAAAATGGTTTTTATATTATTCCTAATAAAAAAACACAAGTTGCATTTCAGAAACACCAAATTCTCCATCACAAATAAACATTACATTCAGTACCTGCTTAATGCTCCCTATGGTGCTACAGAACTTCAAGAGCAAAGAACAATGTCTTATTATTGGGGGGGGTTATTTATACTCTAGAAATTTTAAGTGGAGTACAGATATGAACTGAGATTTTGTGTTTTAAAAAAGTTTCCTGAAATGATATAAAATATAATCATTCACAGTACCTGCTTAATGCTCCCTATGGTGCTACAGAACTTCAAGAGCAAAGAACAATGTCTTATTATCTGGGGGGGTTATTTGTAGTCTAGAAATTTTAAGTGGAGTACAGCTATGAACTGAGATTTTGTGTTTTAAAAGTTTCCTGAAATTATAAAAAAAAATCAAATCATTCATAACAGAAAGAGTAAGATTGTTTGAAGATGGATTTGAAAAAAAAATAAATAAAGAAGGGATATAGTCTTTCCTTTCAGAAAGCCCCCTTAATTTTCAGGCAGTTACCCAGTGCCCCCCACAAAAGAACATGCTGTCAGCCTTGGGAACTCCCTACTCTGTCTGACCATGGCAGTGACACCCCGTGTCCCAGAACAGGAGCGTGCACACCCAGATCCCAAGCGTGGCTCCTGGCCCTGAATCACAGCTTCCTCACTCTCACCAGAGGATCCATCCTCATCAAGCTGATTTCGTAGTTAACACAGGCCTAACAAATCGGTATTTTCCAGGAGGAAGGAAAGCATTTTTCCAGCAGAAGGCTGTGTGACTAAGAACATCAGAATTGCTGGTAATCATCAGCACATGGAAGGCCGCTGCTCCCCCTCACCGCCGCGTTCTGACTGCCACTGGAGCACACCACACGCCTTCCTCCAAGGTCAGCAGCAGCAACTCACTGGCACACAGCAAGTCAAACTGAACCAGGGAGAAGATCTAACATGGAGGAAACTCACAGGCTTACCAAGAGCCTTGGGGCTTCACACAAATCAAAGATCAGAAGGGCTGTGGGTTGGAAGCAGTTATGAACAATTACTGTATCAAGGTACGACACTTTTTAAAAGAAAAATAGGGGGAAAGGATTTAGTAGAGGAACATGATTTCCCCTATGAACTCCCTTTTACTGCCCCAGGAAGACAGAATTAATTCTAACAAATTCTACCAGCTAAGCAACTTTTGTTGCAATATATTAATCACTGAAATTGTCTGCCTCACAAGTTAAGTTTTTGCCCTCCTCTTTCTACAGAAAGAAAATTTCAAAAATCCTTGTCTTTGATTCTGAAGAGAATTCACAGAATTTGGAAACATGAACAAATTACATGAACACAATTAATCATAACAAGGAACTACCTTATTAGTTTGCCCTTTGCAAGGAGGGGATGTTTTTTCCTAACCAAAACCTGACACAAATTCCCCAAACATCTTTTCTGCATTTAAGAAGTTTTCATAGTATCTCCAGGATTAAAAATAACCCTGGTGCAAATATCTCCAGTAATGCTTTCTCAGCTTTTACTAACCCTCAAAAGCTTAAGAAATCTGCTCATGAAGTACAATCAATACAGAACCTTTTAAGGAGACATGGCATATATAAAAATAACAGTCCAACAATAAGTCAGGCACTAAAGTCCGAAAGAGGTTTAGCCACAAAAAGGGTTGGAAACGAAGGATTGAAAACAGTAACAGAGTTGCCAGCAGCAAAAGGATGCTCAGTGCTTCTTAGCACCTCCTGGAATAAACAGCAGCACATAAACCGACAGCCCTGCTGAAATTAGTGCGTATTCTGAAACATAAATTACGTCTACACCTTGCTACATTAGGATGGCAGCTTAGAAATAAGCATGCAATCCCCCCAGCAGTTTACTTCAAAGCTTCCCTCCTCCTCTGCCCAAAGACTAGGCAATAGATAAAATTGAGAATGTGGTTTTCATTCATTTCTTCCAGGCACTCTAAAATTCACACATGCACCTCGGAGTGGCTTGAAATCTGGCATGCCATATGGCAGTGCATTTGTCATTTCCAGAAATATGTTGAATATGGGTTCCAGAGATATAAACCCCAATAAAAAAAATAAAAATTAACAAACCCAGCTCCTGAAGCCAACAGATTCTGCTCAAACGCCACCAACTTTATACTATGCACAACTGGAGAGCCTGGGCTTTGATCAGGCTTCAAAGAACCTCTTCGTTTGCCCCAGAAAACACATCTGATGCCTTAGCTTGTGGAGGCTCATTTCCCTACTGTTTTGCAACTCTGTAAAGTTATTTACAATTGCCTTAAGTGAGACTGAAGCAGAAATAATACATCAACATCAATACTAGAATTATACAAACACGTTGCACTTTGAGCATAAAATAAATGATTTACAAGCTGCAAAACAGTGGAGAATCAGGATCAAGAGTTTTATGGCTATTTCAGTGTGAACCAACTGAAGAAGAAATAACTACTTCTTCCCATTCTTGCATACAAAGCTTAATGGTGCACATTATGAAGTAACATTTAAAAAAATAGCACAACAATTAGCAAACAGATTTTTATTTTTTTTTTAAACTTGAAAAAGAAATAACGCTCTCCTGCTGGTTGAAATCATCAGCCTCCAAACTCAGCAAATTAGAGATTTAAAAAAAATTAAAATGATGGTGCCAAGCTAAACAACTTGCTGTTGGCAAAATGAGCAAATCCTGTGCTATAGGTGGAAAGCAACTAGTTCATTTTTCTCCTACATTTCTACTTTCCAAGGGCATCTACTTCCCGCTATTTGCAATCTGTGATGAAATGATCCTTTTTCTAAGAAAGAAAACAATTAGCAAGCAACAATCAGGTGACATTACTGCTTAGAATGACTTTCCTTCTTGCTTTTTTTCTGTCAAGGCTGGAATCACAGATGATGGTATTTTCCAACACAGACACAGAGAAACAGAACCATTCACCTTTTTGCTGGTGCATTCAGTTCCACTTCCATATCTTTTCTCCTCATGTTGCCTCTCGAAACCAAGTTACCTTACCACACATCTTTTTAACCCGAGAATGAAAATTAGCAGCAAGTAGTAACTCTGTTGACAAGAACTGCTTTGAGGGTGGTACTTTGTTTTGAAACATACACTAATAAAGAAAAATCTTACTCCAGAGGGGCAGATTCTAGAGCCTCTGAAACTTCCTGTGTGCACACTCCACAGCAAAATGTGGTTTTGAGACAGTGCACCTATACAATTTATCCAGAATACTCAGGAGAATGGAAAGACTGCAAGAAAGTGCAGGCAACTCTGTAATCAATCTAATTCAGACCCACTGCAAGGCTTCCATGGATAAGGAAGAAAATCAAGGGGAGAGAATTCTTGCAAGCACCTAAAAAAACCTTATGGCAGTAGCAACTGGGATATTTAACATAGCACAGACATTGTTCCACTACACTAATCAATCATGCTCAGCCAAGACCAGGATTCATTTAGCTGCTCCAGCTGATGAGTGTTTCAGCCATCCAGAGGCAAGACCACCGTGTATCTGCCACTCACATCTCTCTCCCAGGGATGTCAGTGTATCTGCTCGTTGCTGCTGGAGGCAGTGGGCTTTGAGAAAGCCAGAGCTTTTTCCCCAGGCATAACAAGCACAGAGCTGCCAGCCGCCGGTGTTGCCATCTAGGGAAGCTGTTCCTAGAAAAGCAAGAAAAATGTGTAGGCTGAGCTGGAAAGACAATGTAGGAACTAAAGCAAACAGAAGACTCCTCTGTAATAAAAGAGGTGAAGAAAATCCCCCTGTCTGTTAAGATTCAGGTTGATGAGACTATCTCTCCCCCCAAGCCAAGAACTGGGCTTTTTAGGTATAACTGAGCTTGCAGGTGAGATGCTTTCAGAGCAAAATTTTACTGTGCCCAGCAGACAAAAAAATAAAAGGTACACTAAATTTCCTGAACATTTTAATATTCATTGCAAGGCAGAATAAAAACAAACAAAAACCCTAGAAAATCTGCACTTTACGGAACTTTCCATATGTTTTGCACATTGCATGGAAATCACCTGCTGATGCTGCCAGAACAGTTCAAGAAGCACCCAAGTCTGTGTTTGACAGGTCCAGACCTACTGCAAAGAGAGGAAAATCCCACATGGGAAGTGTAAACATGAGAACAGCTTCAGCACAATATATGAAAGTGTTCCTGGGCAATATAGAATAAATATCTTCTTTCATCCTT
Source organism: Merops nubicus (assembly GCF_000691845.1). NCBI lineage: Eukaryota > Metazoa > Chordata > Aves > Coraciiformes > Meropidae > Merops > Merops nubicus. Next base: position 11,604 of record NW_008584681.1, on the reverse strand, counting down.
ACAATAAAATTTGTTTGAAATCCAGCTCTTACCATATTCTTAATTGTAGGTCTAGAAAACAGAAAAGTTGTCAGCCACTGAAGTTGCCCACTCTCTACCATCCTCCCATGGCTATGACTATACTAGCAACAACCTATCCTAGACAGACAAGAGTATCTAGAATATCAGTCCTCACACTGTCACAACTAAAAGGCTAAAGGGACAGACCCATTCTCAGCTGTACATGTATTTCTTTTAATGACTGCATTCATCTTCACATACCTGCTCTTCTTGCCAAAGTCCCAAATCTAAGCCTTGGAAAAGTTAACTAAACATATTCCTAAGTGGCTTGAGTACCACAACTCAGTTGATTAAATATTTGGAAGAGTTCACCTGGTGGCTTTGAAGGGGAGCTGAGGACCAAACCAGAGCTCTGCTGGGGGTAGTATACGCCTTGGGGATCTATCAGTGAAATGGTAACAATCCTTTAGCTGAAGCAAAGAAAAAAAACCAAGGTGGGAAATTAAGCTATAAACAATAAGAATGTAAAAGTTTCCTTCCTGTACCCAAGTTTAGCAAACTATTACAACATCAAGGTACGTGCCAGTAAAGCTATTTTCCTTTCTTAAGGATTTCGCCTTCAAGGTGTTCTATGCACTTTTTCAAGCTCTTGCTGCATATTTTAATTTTATACTTAAAGATCTTCCTGCATTCCGAGACAATTCTTATTATTTTGCTTTGATGCTTTTTTGCCTTGGATGTTTTCCAGATGAAGCTTTAAATTGAAGTTCAGCAGAAAAACGATCAGAGCACTACATTTCAATAACAGAGGCATTGAAAATGTGGCCTTCAGAGTATTAAACTCATTGCTGGAAGCTACATATGAAAATATATCACCCACCTCAGAAAACTCTCCATTGTTATAATTTGGTCATTTCACACATCAGTGATCAATCTCAGCTGAGCACATTCTGTAAGTCCACACATAATGATAAAAAATTAGACGTACCACAGAAAAATTAAAGTCCTTCCTTCATGAACAAGTTTATTCACCTGGTGATTTTATATAAAAATCACTTTTCTACTGCTTCTTGGTATGAAGCTAAACAAGCTGAAGATATATAAATTGTTGATTACAAGGGTCAATGACTCAGCAACCTGCATTATGTCCACTCCGCAGCCAGAGCTGGTAGGCACAACAAATCAGCTTTAAAAAGCAATCTCGGAGGCATGCCTGAGTGGAACTTTCTCCTTTCAAAAAGACTACTTACACATGCAATACGACCAGCTGTAAATCATGCATCCCTTGTCTCACTCTCCTTAAACTCAAGATTTCTTTTCTTCAACTCACTTTCCTTTATCTACCCTAAGAAATGGAGAAGTTTCAGATTGGTGTTGCATATAAAAGCCTCAGAATCGGCGATTGTCACAGCTATATTACACACACATCTACAAGCTGAAAACCCCAAGCTATGTTTCAGTAAAGAACAGAGACCTTTCATAATGGCAATGCTCTGGAGGAATTCTACTAAAAAGACTATCCAGCTATTGGAAAACAGAAAAACTTAAGATTTCTGCTGTCCCTCAGTTCCCCAGCACACTGAGATCCAGCGCTAGACCTCTTCCCACATTTCTCCCACAACAAAGAGAGGACAAGCAGGAGCAGGATGCTGCATAGGGAAGGAAAGTAGGGTGTTATTTTTTTTACAATTCTACCCTGAAATAGACCACAGTGGTATTCATAAATCCATTTCAGATTGAACTAATCATTCCCAAATAGCAGGTTGCAGAGATAGGCATATGTAGATAGAAAATGAAGAGAGAACATTCAACAGAATGACCCGTAAGACACAGCACAGTTCCTCCCAGCCCGAGCAGACAGCCTCATTTCTGTGACTGGTGGGCGACTACACGCTTCAAATAATGAGCCAACAAAACAAGAACAAATATCTTCATCCAAATCCTATTCACAGCCGTTGTTAATGGAAAGACTCTTTCAACACGAAGAACACAGGAGTAAGAGCCGCCACGGCAACTTTAGCAGCAGACTGCTGGCCGAGGGGCTTCTTCACACAGCAGCTGGATGCCATTCAGCTACCTCACAGGGTAAGTCTCTTGGAAAAAGTGGATTAATCAGATGATGTGCATCTCTAACGCAATGACCAGGGCCTCCCTGGTACTGCAAAGGGAGTAGAAGGGAGATGGGGGAAGGAGGCAGATTCGATGCTTCGAAAGAGGGATTAGAGCGAGGGGCTGTGTGATTCAGGACAGTGTAGCTTAAAGCAATTATACAGAACTGTTGTATGTGAGGGGTCAAAAGCATCAGTAATCTGTCCTCAGTTCAGAAACCTCATCAGCTGTGGTTTCCAACATCACTTTCTACTGCAATGTTTCAGTCAAATCTTGCTCATTTTAATCCCAAATAACTATAACCATGCTAGGATACAGGGCTTTTTAGTTTTATCTTTTTTTTTTTTTTTTCACTTGCCAAAATATTTCTGCCATACAAATGGATCACAGGCAACCCAAAAACATATCCACTCACAGTCAAGGCTATTCCTGACCCTGACTATGTACAAAACACTGCAAAATGGAAAAGGAGGGAAAAACTAACAACAAATCAACAAAGCAGAGTTGAATGGTGCCTGTTTAGATAACACAGCATCAAGCTATGTGCCAATTAAGTTAAAAGCTTTTTTAGAATGAGGATCAAATATTTACAGACTTTGTAAAAGAAAATGGTATTCCCCCCCCCAAAAAAAAATATCTAAAAGGTGCATCTACAGAAGCATCAAAACTATGAATTATATTGATGGCAGGTGCAAGCATTCCTACTGGGTCTGGATCATCGCTGGGTTTTGGGGGGTTGGTTTTGTTGGGGTTTTCTTACAGCCAGTAGACACTGCAATTTTAGGTGTCAGCAATTTAACCCCGTGAAATCCCACTGCCTAACACGAGGCACTGTGCCTTGCATGGGCACATCCCCTACATCCAAAAGGGCAGGAATGGGAGGCAGAGGCAAGAGCCGAGGGCTGCTGCCCCGCCCGGCACTTTTACCAGCTCCTCCTTGGGCGGCTCTGGAGCGCAGGAGACCCGAGGAGGAGGAGGAGGGGAAGGACACAGCCTTCCCTCCTGGATACTCCTTACCGGTTCCTCTGCCAAACACCTTCAGTTCATGCCTTGAAAAACAATTTCTGAACTGCCAAATGCACATAGAATTAGCAATGTCAGGTTGTTCTCTACACAATCAACATGAAAAAAGCTTTATGATGACAGGTGAGCTGATGATTACCTTGCTGATCTAGGGTCTATATATATATACACACTTGTTTTTTTCCTGTAACTACAGTGACTTGATAATACAGCAACAGGTGCTCTACCTCAACCATCAGAAAAATTATCTTCTCTCTAGTGTAACTCCACCTTGATTCACCAGCATTCATGATTCCCTAACATCAGACTCAGGATTGCCACCCTTGAAGAGTGAAACATTTAAAATGTCCTACCTGCTTAGCAAGTACAGTGTAATTCCTGAACACCAAGCTGCTTCTGATACCCTGTACACTTAGCAGTGGTAAGTGTGCCATTGCTGCAGAAGAGGAAAGCAATACCCACTCACTTGGATTGCAGTTATGTATGGTATCTCCTTTTAACCACGAGTATGCCACTTATCTGCAGGAAATCCAAATGATTGACTACTTAACCACTAAAATTACCCATCCAGAAAGGAAAAAAAAAAAAAATCAAATCACAGAACAGATAAATCACAAGGACAGGCTGAAAAGACTTAGTATAGAAGACTGAAACTAAGTCTAGTTGCACAATTAAACAAAGTTTTAGTTAAAACATGGGTGAGAAAGAACTTTAAAAATTATTCAATGATCTGCGTTAATATATTAATCTTCAAGCTTCAATTACTCTGAAACAGATAACCCTCAATGCATTTAAGGACTTTTTTTGTATCCCATTACAATTTTTCCTTTTTTTTCCTACTTTCAGAGTCTGGTGTTCTGTTTTAAATTCTAGGTTTCCATATTTTGAACACCAAACTAAATCATTCCTTGTTCTCCCTGTGAGGAACTAACTTCCTTTCTCCATGAACTTAAGCAGGCATTATATCAAGCACTACCTGATCCACTCCTGTTGTTCAACATCCCAGCATTATCACTCATTAAACAATGCTGAACCACCAGCACTTCCACTGACTTTATGGAACACCTGAGAGAGTAACATAATCCACAACGTATGGGTGTAAAGTCCATCTGTGAAAATAAGCTGGCTGTGGGACACTGCAGGCAGAGGTACCACGTGTAATTTAACATACATGTCACAACAAGAATGGATAACTAAAAAAGCGTTGGCCTGCAATGTAACTGTGATTCTTGTCTTGAAAAAAGACAAGCTTATGGCTCAGCTCTGTGCTTTGTAAGAGACATTCAACCCCACAGGACCACCAGAGGTACAAAGCACGTGCCAGCGTTTTCCCAGGGCTACACTGAGAAAAGTTGGGATATAACCCAAAGAACAAACACTTTTGCAACACAAGATGTTACATCCTCCTGACAGTCCGGGAGGTGACAGGAATAGCTGAACAAAATCAACACCCAGGATCTCCCACCAGCAAAACCAGAAGAGATCCTAAAGCAATACAACCACTGGTATCCCAAGGCAGGACTAACGCTGCAGCAGTAACATCACACAGACTTCACCAGTTCAGTCACAGGAGGCTGGTAACATTTCAGTTCATTACGATTCCCCGTGCATCCCTCAAGAGCCTCATAAAAATGATGTGCTATATTTTGATACTTGTGCTAAACACAAGCTTTGTTATTACCCATGTTTAAAGCCAATACAATCCACGCGGTCCGGAGATATCCGATTAAATTTCTAATATTCATGAACTAGACTTTTTGCATTGAATGCTCAAAATGATTTAAGTTTTTTGAGGTAATGGAACATAAGTCATTCAGTGTCAAGTGGAAGGCAGATCCTTTATTACAGCATTAGTTATTTGGGATATTAACATTAATTTCTTTCTCTATTTGAATTAAAAGGAATTCAAAACAGTGTGAATTTATGAATAGTCCACAATATAATTATTTCTATATTACCCCTGCAGCACTGGCAGAAAGACTGCCTACAGACCTGCAAATGTAAAGGAAGGAGATTGTTCATCAATTTTTCTTTTAATCTTTTTTCTGAAAGACAGGAAAGGTGAAGCTCAATGTGTTTATACTCTAAATGGCTTACACTCTTTTTTGATGTAAAAATACATGGCTTTATACCTATAAACACCATCTATTTTTTTATTCAACATGCAGTGATTAAAGGAAAACTCATTTAAGCAAGAGACACCGTAGCCAGTTTCTTTTACAACTGGAGCAAAAAAATTCTTAATTAAAACCACAAAGCTGCAAAAATTGCAAGGACTTCTACAAAATTTCAATACTTGCAGGGAAAAATGCTGTGTCTTAACTTTCATTTCCAAAGTTTCTACATCCACAGGATTTCAAGGCGTTCTGGCGTCAAGACTAACTAATGATAGAAACATGGTAACTTTTTTCCAGACCAGTTTATAATTCACTTATGCTACAGGTCTAACCAGATAGTATTGCTAACAAAAAAAATTTGCAGTTCAAAATAAATAAATGGAGTACCCCTTGTAAAACTGATTTTTGCAGATCATCAGAGTTCCCAGAGTGCCAGACACTGAAGGACCATACCCATCCATAACATTCCCATACAAAACATGCAGGAAAAAAAATCCATATTTACAGGGTTTAATCCAACTTTACGTGACTTCTGCAGTCTGGTTAAACCAGAAACAGCTGTCCAACTGAAACTGCAACTTTACAAATAAACAACAGCCAAGGCTAAAAATAAGCCAAACAACCCATCTGTGCCACTGCCCCTGTTCACAGCCCAGCTACACAGGTGCCAGGTCCTGTCCCTGCATGTTGTGGCACAACTAGCACGGGGTGTTTGTATCATTGCTGACCAATAGCAGTAACACCAAATGAAAGAAAAAAATCACTGAATAAAGTGTCCACTTTGGACTTAAAAAAATACCCAACACTCAGAAGTTCTTACTAAAAATACTGAAGGCATCTAAAACATATACATCTTTAAAATGATTGGATGAAGACCAACTACCTTTCTTTTTCTTCTACTAAACTAGCAAACAAACTTTCAGTCTAAAATTACCAATTTGATTTCCAACAAACACTAAATCTATTTAGAACAAAAACACCCGACAGGCTCTTGTTTTTCCACCTGAGCTCAAAACCAAGGAAAAGCCCACAGCAAGCTTTGCTAAGCCAGGTGGCAGCCGTGCATTTGCAGCAGCCTAAGTCTCCTGTGGTGAAATCCAAAATCCTTGACATGTCATCATTCAATACCTGTCAAATTTGATAACACTCCGTGTGTGTCTGGAGGGACACCATCCGTTCGGGGAAATGAACATGTGATTTGTTGTCATGACAGCTATCAAAATTCAGCCCAAGAACACATCATACAGCCACGTCTCTCTCCTTGTGCATTAAAAGGTTGAAAAATACTTTCCTTGTTGTCATCTGAAACATCATTAGGATGTCAACCAAGAAATCAGCTCCCTTGGAACAGAGGTAGCCCAGGATGGTCCCGGGAGCCAAGTCTGACACCCAATGGATGTGGAGGAAAGAAGTGTGATGAATGCACTGCTACTGTAAGAGCAGGAGGGAAAACCTCACAGCCCTGCCCTGCTGGCTCTGCTGAGGGTGTTCCTGCTGCTTCAAACCCAAGAGGCCAGTCCGATCGATGCTGGAGACTCCTCTCCTCTGGTATCAGTGCCAGGGTTTGCTGAACAAGAGGCTTAATATATTGCTGCTCCTTGAAATGTTTGATTAGTCCAGAATGCCCTACGGAAATTTCAAGTAAGACACCAACTTAACTCTCCATACATAGAATAAGTTTTAACAGGATTTTGTGCTCCTCTTCTCTCCTAAACCTGGAAAGGGACTACACATGAATTGCTTTATTTTACTGTATAGTTAACTAAAAACTTCATTGGCATATGAAAAGGATTATTTCAGCCAACTTAAATGTAACAAGAAGGACAAGTTACAAAATCCCAATATATTTCACTCGTAGCTTGTGTGCTTAATGAACACCACAATTCCCTTTGAAATCTTCCCACTCTGCCAGGATCTATTCCCATTTTCACAGAAAGGTTCTAAAGCAGTGGTTAATGACTTTTTAAAAATAATATAAGGACAACATCATTAAGTCACAAAAGAAACGGACTAATTCTTTTTAGACAATTTACATTTTATTTTCTTAAAAATAAAAAGCATATTTTTTTATTAAATGCTGCACTGCCAGCAGAACCCAGAATCTCTCCCCAGCACAAGCAGAAAGCACCTGCTTTTGCTAACCCTTCTCCAGTTCTCCTGCAGGGTCTGACAGCTCCTCCGTATTTGCACGGAGCTGTTCCAGCAAAAGCTGTAGGGGAAGACAACTGAGAGACAGCACTCTGCTAAAAGCAGCTCCTCACACCAAGACAGGATTGGACCCAGCTCACCTGTGCCATGAAGAACATCCACAGCCTCTAGTCTCTCACTACACGTGGGTATCTTCTCTCACAGCCTTGTCACTTCTCCTTATTCAGGCCCTCACAAATACTCTGGTTGTTCCTACAACTCAGAAACTTTAAATGGCTCAGAAGGCTAAAATCTGCCTTTCTACCAAAGAAGCAATAATCTGAAGGCCTGCTCATTTATTTTTGGTTATTCATCCCACTTTGGCTAAGCAGCCTGACCCTAGCACAGCAAACACTACCCAGGTTGCTGCCGGGGACCACGCGTCAGGTACCTGCTGAAGCAGCAAGAGGAAGCTGGTCCCCACCTATGCAAACAGCACAACCTGCTGAAACACAACAGCAATGAGTTACCAGCTCACTGTATTGCTTTTTTATTATTATTTTTAAAACAAAAATATTCTTGGAAACAAAGTTTGTGTCATTTGATAAAGAAAAAAAAAAGGTGGCCTGAGAATTTATTGTCCAATTTGGTATAGCCACTAAATATACCAATTTTTTTAACAGCAGTTTCAGCTCTGTTTTGTCTGTGGTACATCTCACTGTCTGTTTTTGTATCTATTTCCACAGTTGTGCTCTGCAGACAGTAACTCAGCTGAGTTGAGGAAAGCTGGATCAAGTTTCTTCTGCCTAGATTACAAACACACGTGCACTGCATTTTATTTTGCACCTGTATTCTGTCACAACTGTTGAGAAGCAACATTTTTGAGAATTCAGGTATTTACCAGGAGTCCCAGCAGGCTCAACCCACCGTCTGCTTCACAGAATAATCAATATTAGTTACATGTCACTGTATTAATACTTGTTAATGAGACCAGGGCCAAAACCAACACAACAAACCTAGGGAGGGAAAAAGCCTCTAAGCCACAAAGTTTATTTCTACGACTTTGAACAAATAGTGGCTACACCAGCACAACTGAACTTCCACACTCACACATTTATTTTTTAGCACAAGTATTCCTAAAACTTTACTGACAGTGGGTTGTTGTGCATAGCTGCAGTAAGTTAAAATGCAATGGGTTGCTGTTCTCTAATACAGATTTATTCCTCTGCACCTAAATTCTTAAAATTTACAATACTGTATTAAGGCTTTAAAACATACACTGCCAGGCCACCTCACTGCACACAACATTATTTATGCTGGCTTTAAAATGTGAACTCACTTCATTAATGGTGAGAAATAAATCCATTTGTTGTGTCACACATATTTAAAGGAATATAAATATATATATTTCATATTTCAGTGCACTTCCAATTTATTAATTCCATTAGCATTTATGAAACAATTAAGAATCCTTATTACGGAGGGAAAAAAAAAAGATTACTCCAAGAGGAAAAAAAAAAAGAAAAACTTAACACTTGAAAGAATTGCTTTACCCACCACTGAACAGAGCAAGGGCTTAATTGGGCAGAGCACCAACAGCTACGTTATTATGAGGGAAGTAATGGGCCTAATTGAATCTGCAAGCAAAATTTAAATACAACTACCTAAACCAGAAACGAGCTTAGGATTCCTGGGCTGACGTTCGTAAATTTACCATGAAAAGCAAACAGAAGATTCATTTTTCAAAAGATGTAAGTCACCAGGATCTCATAGAGTCCATTTTTCAAGCGACTGGACAACAGCGTGTGGCTTAGATGAGCAGCCAGGCCTCAGTTCTACACTTCAGAAGGAAGAGACAAGGCTATTTCCTCGTTAAAAACACCACCCTGGCTCGCTCTGAAGGTCTGCCACCTCAGGAACTACTAGGGATTCCCGACTTTCACTCTGTGGAAACTATTGTTCTGCAAGATTTCTGTATACCTAGCAAATACAAGTATAAACTGTATTGCCTTCCAGTTTATTATTTCAGTTGAAGCAGAAAGCAGCTTTCCTGCAGAGCGCCTCAGCTCTCAGCTCCTCCAACAAGCCAGCTGACCTACTTCAGGGGAGCAGGGTGTCCAGCACCCAGCGCCTCACCCGGCCCTGACCCAACGAACCGAAACACGCTGGCATCTGCTTCCACAGGCAGCTTCCAGCTACCTAAAAACTCCTCCAGACATCTCTAATTCCCACCAACAATCCCTCTTCCTCAAAACACAGGTCATGGAGTGGGAGGGGAATACCCACGGCTTAGAAACCATCAGTCCCTCAATGCAAACAGGAAATATTTTCTAGAACATATGCTTCAGATTCAAAGATGCCTTAGTTTTCATTTCAAACCTCCAGCAAGTAAATTGATACAGCACCTGTCTCCAAGAACCTGGAAGCAGCTTTTATGCTCAAGGAGCATGAAAAACACTGATACTCCAGGTAGTTTGGCTGCTGCTGAAGACCATGACCAGCAAATAAAGCCATCTAGGCACTGCTCCTTGAGTCGCTACCGTTACAGTTTTTACCAAGGAAGGCAATGACTGCCACAAAAGAGCAACACAAGGTACAAAAAACAAAAGCTGGAAAAGAAGCGGATGCTGCTGACCTTGTCCCTCTGCTTCAGCTGACAGCAGACACAAGGGGACACATCAGAGAGCGAATACCTTTCCTTACATCCCCACACAGCTAGCTAGGAAACTACAGAAGAAAAGAGAGGAGGGGAAAGGTAGTAAGTTCCCTTTCCACTGCAGTAACAAGCCAAAGGCCAAAGTTCCGAATTTATCACATATTCGGTAAGAAGGATGTAATAAAAAGGATCATCCAGACAATCAAGGGCTAACTTTGATGTTGGTTTTGGAAAAACACAGCAAGAGATTTTGTGTATCATTCTATCCCAACAGCAATCAGCAATATCATCTGGTAGGAGTAAAAGGCCAATGCAAAAGCTAATATTGCAATGACAGAAGGACAGCAACGAGAACTAACACTGTCAGGAGTCTGTATCTGTTTCATGGCCTACATAAAAACATCTGCTAATTACAGTCTTGATCTTCCTGGTACAGGTGCCTTCTATCTCTGCATTTATTCACTGTTCCCAGAAGTAACACCTTCTCCCACAGTCTCAAGAAACAAACCGGTTACAAACCGATCTGCTTAACTGCTTACACTGACTTGAGTCAGACAGAGGATTTAATTTCTAGAGCTGTGAAATCAGTATTTCTAAGAACCAACAACATTATTTTACTTCAAAAGTTATAACCCTAAAAACGATACACAGTATCATTAGCATCATCTACTTGGTGCTGACTGCTTCAGATTCCTAAAAAGCAGTGGCAAAACAATTACTTTCAAACAGAAATTCTTCATCAGCTCCTACCCAGTGAGCCCTTTCAAATTCCTCCATATTAAGTTACCAATCCAAACTCCCAACGATACAATCCACGCATGGTTAGGCCATAAAAATCTGTTTTTACAAAGGCCAGTACTGCCTTTCATGAAAGGGACAACTAATTCTCCTACATCGAGCTGCTAGAAGAGGAGCAGTATGTTCCTCAGAAACTAACATTGCTTCACAGCAAAGGGAAGAAGAAACCTCGTTCAGCTAAAGAACGCGTTAAATTCTTGCCGAGGTTCAGTCAGCATTCAAGTTCTTTAAGTAACCAAAGAATAAGGCAGTTCCGAGTTAAAACACTACATGAAATTCAAGGAATAACCCCGAAACATGCAGAGGGGCCACAGGCACTGTAAAAAACTAATAGTCTGAGATGTTAATGTAGGAACTAGAGTGGAGAGCGCTCCCGATTACCCAGTCACAGGTCAGACCTGAATTACAGACCCAAATCCCGACCTGACAACTTTACCTGAGGTGGGCGGCCGGCGCCCAAGCCTGCCAGCCAGGGGTACCTGTTAACGTGGGCATATTTTAATTAAAACCTGGATGAAAAGACTTACAAAGTTGAGCAATTTTCCTCCCAGAACAGTCAGGGATGCACTTTACTGAACAGTTGGTACACGAGATATAATTTTACTTTTTTTTTTTCCCCTCCAGTTTTACCTCTTTTACCTACACTGGCACTGACCGGGGGCGCGGGGCACCGCGCTCCTCAGGGAAACCCCCGGCTTCAGGACTCATAAAGCCGAAAGCGGGGACGGGAAAGGAAGAAGAAAGGAACGGGGGCCCAGGAGGCCGTGGCCTCGG
>NW_008584680.1:0-1303 GCF_000691845.1 Merops nubicus | reverse complement strand
GGGACACCTCCCACTAAACCAGGTTGCGCAAGGACCTATCCTACTTGGTTCTCAAACACCTCCGGGGATGGAGCATTCACAGCTTCCCTGGGCAACCTGTTCCAGTGTCTCAGCACCCTCACAGGGAAACTTCTTCCTTACTTCTCATCTACATCTACCTTCTGTTTGAAGCCATTACGAACTTCTTCCTTACTTCTCATCTAAATCTACCTTCTATTTGAAGCCATTATCTCTCAGCTTATTACTGCAAGCCCTTGCATCTCCCCAGCTTTCTTGTAGTCCCCTATCAGATACTGGAAGGCTGCAATATGGTCTCCCCAAAGCCTTCTCTTCTCCAGGTTGAACAATGCCAACACTCTCAGTCTGTCCTCACAGGAGAGATGTTCCAGCCCTCTGATCATCTTTGTGGCCCTCCTCTGGACCTGTTCTAAAATGTCCATGTCATTCCTGTGTTAGGTGCTCTAGAGCTGGATGCAGCATTCCAGGTGGGGTCTATGCACGAGAGGTGAAGAGAGGGGGAGACTCATTTTGCTGGCTAAGTTTCTTTTGATGCATCCCAGGACACAGTTGGCTTTCGGGGCTGCCAGAGCACATTGTTGGCTCATGTTGAGCTTTTAATCAACCAGCACCCCCACATCTTTCTCCCCAAGACTCCTCTCAATCCATACTCTGCCCAGGTTGTGTTGGTGTTTGGGATCGTCCCAAACTCAGTACAGCACCTTGCACTTAGCCTTGTTGTACTTCATGAGGTTGGCATGGAACCACCTCTCAAGTCTGTTGAGGTCCCTCTAGATGGCCTCCCTTCCCTCCTGTGTCTTGACATACCTGTATAAGTTTTTCTTGTTACCCTTGGTGTCCACGGCCAGATATAATTCTGTCTGTGTTTCTGTGTTTTAGCTTTCCTGACCTGATCCCTGGCTCCTCAGACAACTTCTTTGTATTTCTCCCAGGCTACCCATCCTTGCTTCCACTGTAGACGCTCTTTTTGCATTTAAGTGTGTTCACCCAAGCAGGCCTCCTGGCATTCTTGTCTATCTTCCACTTTTTTGGGATGCCTTTTTGACCTGAAAAGGTCAAAGTCTTCTCTCCTGAAGTCCAGGGTAGCAAGCTTGCTGCACACCCTCCTTGTCACCCTAAGAACCTTGAATTCCACCATTTCATGGTCACTGCAGCCAAGGCTGCCCTTGAGCTTCACATTACCTACTAGCCCCTCCTTGTTGGTGAGAACATGGTCCAGCATTGCACCTTTTCTTGTTGGTGCTTTTCTTCTACACCACCTGTAGAAGGAAGTTGTCATCAATGT
>NW_008584679.1:63066-66955 GCF_000691845.1 Merops nubicus | reverse complement strand
CTGGGCACTCTCCAGTAGACAGATGCTGCTGTGGGTGAGGAGAAAGATGATTTTCTTTCTCATCTTGCTTGCTGAGGTCTGAGAGCTGCTAGATTGTCTGTCAGGCTGTTTCAGGGACCATGAGGTCAATGGATGTTGCTCTACTGAGCTCAATAAGCTACAGGATACACCCATGGGGATGTGGTCTACAATTGAGTCAGGATTTATTAGCATGGTTATGGAAGCTTATTCTCTCAGGAACCCTCATGCTGAGTAATATTACATGAAGAGACAGTGGTGGTGGATTGTACATCCCTGGATGCCAGCTAATGGAGCAGCCAGAGCCTGGATCAGTGTGTTATGAGGATCCTCTTGAAGAGGCCCTTTCTCAGAGCAAGCATCCCTGAGGCTCCACAGGAGGAAGGTGTGTGAGATTTTACACCGTGGCTGGTGTCTGCAAGGTGAATGTATAAAGCCAGGTCAGACCCTCTCCCCATGTCTGCTCTCACACACCCCTGGAGCATATCACACCTCAGGAGGTGATGCTCCCCCTCCACTGGCTGCTGGGACCAGCTGGCCAAGCAGGTTGGACTATCAGCTTGCTCCAAGTCAGAGGGAGGTGATGGGATCCCCAGTTGAGGGCATAGGATATGTTACTCACTGTTTATTGTTGGAGTAGGTCCAGAGGAGACCACAAAAATGATGCAAGGGCTGGAACCTCTCTGTTGGGAGGGTTGGGAGAGTTGGGGTTGTCTAGCCTGGAAAAGAAAAGTCTCTGGGGAGACCTTCCAGTGGCCTTTCAGTACTTCAAGGGACCTGCCAGAAAATTGAGGACAGACTTTTTAGCAAGGCCTGTTGTGACAAGATGAAGAGCAACAACTTTGAACTGAAAGAGGGTAGATTTAGATGAAATAGAAGAAATTCTTCACTGTGAGGGTGGTGAGCCCTTGGCACAGGTTGCCCAGAGAGGTGGTCACTGCCCCATCCCTGGCACCATCCCAGGTGAGGCGACCAGGGCTCTGAGCAACCTGCTCTAGTTGGGGATGTCCCTGCTCCCTGCAGGGGGGTTGGAAAGGTCCTTTCCAATGATTCTATGATTATTGCATTTGCCCTCCCTGGATTAATTACTCTCCCAGCATCTTTCCTTCCCTGATTCCAGGAGTTTGTAAACTTCCTACCATTACGTTGCCTACTTGGAGCTGGAGGTCCTGAGCAAATAGCACAGAGCTCTGAGTTTCTTTTGCTCTGCTGTTGGTGCAGCCAGGCCAGCACACTGAAATGAGAGCAAAACACCACTGCTGAGGGCTGCCACGGGGAGAATCCTGTCTCTGGTGCTCCTCTTGGGTGGGAGAGGCAATGTGAAGGGCATGGGATGTTGTGGCACCTTGCTCAGTGTCAAAGAGAGAGAAAGGCTCATGCAGGATTAAAATAGAGACATTTCACTCAGATTCTTCCAAAATGCTGCAGGTGGCACGAGGGTACGTAGGCAGGAGTTGGAGCAGTGGGCTCGGGGGGTGGTATCTGGAGCAGGGGGACACCCTTTGCTGCCCTGCACGCCTTCCAAACCTCACCAAGTGAAAGAGGCCAAGGGGCTCTGGCTTTACAGCCGCTCGCTGAACGGGGTCGGAATGACTCGCTAACAGTTCCTGACTGAACAAAAATAACACCAAAACATTCCCTTTTCTCCCTCCCCTCCCAGGCCTCATGACTTTAAAAGGATTTGTGACAAGCCATGAGCCTTGAGAAAATAAACCATGATGAATTCCCATCCAGAGAGACAATTCTGAAGGTATGTGTCCCCTCCTCCCTGCTCACTGGAAAAACCACAGTCTTGGCCAGGATTGGAAGAGGAGCCGTTCATTCAAGCCGGATTTCCCAAATTGTATCCCAAGAAATGGTCTCAGTTGCTTTTAAATGAGCTCCATGGGGATTCTGCTTCCCCTCGGGTGCCAGGTTAGCTCTGCAGAGCGTGCGGGGCCGGCCAGTGTCCTCGGTGCATGTGATGGGAGGGCAGCACATTGGGGCAAGCGTGGAATCAAGGGATGGCTGGGAAGAGGAGAGCCTGGTCAGTGGGCTCATCACCCTCTGGAAATACCCAGCTCCTCCTAACTGTCCCACTGTGATTCATAGAGTAATTCTGGTTGGAGAAGACCTTTAAGTCCAACCACTCTCCCAGCACTGCCAGGTCCCCACTGCCCTGTGTCCCTCACCCCACATCTCCACGGCTTGGAAACCCCTCCAGGGGTGGGGACTCCACCACTGCCCTGGACAACCCTGGCAGGGAAGGTGTTTTTCCTTATGTGCAAACTCAGCCTCCCCTGGGGCAACTGGAGGCCCTTTCCTCTTGTCCTGGCCCTTGTTCCTTGGGAGCAGAGCCTGACCCCCCCCTGGCTCCAGGCTCCTGTCAGGAGCTGTGCAGAGCCAGAAGGTCTCCCCTGAGCCTCCTTTGCTCCAGGCTCAGCACCCCCAGCTCCCTCAGCTGCTCCTCCCCACACTTGGGCTCTAGACCCTTCCTCAGCTTTGTTGTCCTTCTTTGGATGTGCTCCAACCCCTCAGTGATTAGCCTGGGAGAGGAACTTCAAAGCAGGAGACATCCTTACCTTTATTTCTGAACAAGCTCTGAGTTTTGAGAGCCATGCTTTGTGTCTGCAAAAGGACATTTTCTGAGGGGGGGCTGACATGGTTTTTGGATTTCAGTGAGGACAAGTAGGGTGCAGACCTTGCCCTGTTGGCTGCTTGCCCCTCCAGAGGTGATCTGGACAAATCTCACCGACGTGATGGTCACAAGCGTGCTGACCAACAGGGGGGAGAAGGTTTGTCTCTGCCCTGAGCACCTCTGAGCTATCAGGGAGCAAAGAAAATAGCTGTCTGTGGCCTTAAATCTGAGACTTCCCCCTGCTCTAGGTCCAGGAGAGAAGTCATCTCTGCTTGATTCCTTGACATACGTGATTGCCTTGCCTCTGCTGGCTCAGCCAGTGCTTTGTGGGGAGCAGAGCTGCGGCTCCAGCCGCTTCCTGCCCACCAGAGTGGGAGGAGGAGCACTGGGTGCTTAGAAGCTACTGGTTTCCCTCACACTGGTCCCCACAAGACATGACTTTACTCCTCTGAACGCACACATGAGAGGATTTACTCTGGAATACGCCGCTGGGAAGGATGAGGTTAGCACAGGGCAGTCTGTGTGCTACGTAAAGCTCTGTGGGATGCCTGTAAAATATTGTGGTTTGAGCCAGGCAGAAGAAGGACAAGGCTTTGCAGGCAGGAATGAGAAAGTTCATTTTCTCCCTGTGCACCAGAAATCATCTGGTTGGTTGGGTTTTGTTGAAAACGTTGGCAGATATGTGCAAAAAATCTTCCTATCGACAGCGTGGTGTTTTGTGTTTTGTTGTCACGGGCTGTAATTAGTTATGAAATTGGTGCTGATGTTCTCTCATCCTTTTGCACTTTGGGGTTTTGTTCAGACCTTGGTGAAAATGTGAAAGCCGAAATAGATTTCTTGGAGCAATCACATTCTTGGGGATAAGTGGAGTGGAAAGACTGTTTTCAACTCTTTCCTCGGTTAAAAATGATTCTTAATTCCAAGTTACACTAATAAAATTCTGCTGTCACCTCGTGCAGATGAGCAGAATGGTTGTTGATTCCCAACAGCTCTTTCTGCAACAGGCTCAGCAGATTTTCCTCCCTCTTCAGCTGGAGCTGCCTCATCTGCGTTTGCCTAAATCATCCTGAGCCATAGAATCGTTTTGATTGGAAGAGACCTTTCATATCACCAAGTCCAACTATTAACCCAGCCCTGCCAGGTCCCCACTGCCCCGTGTCCCTCACCCCACATCTCCACAGCTTGGAAACCCCTCCAGGGGTGGGGATTCCACCACTGCCCTGGGCAGCCTGGCACAGCCCTGGGCAACCCTCC
>NW_008584679.1:60236-62999 GCF_000691845.1 Merops nubicus | reverse complement strand
TAAGAGACCAACCCCCACCTGGCTCCAACCCCCTTTCAGGGAGCTGTGCAGAGCCAGAAGGTCTCTCCTGACCCTCCCTGACACAAGTATTTTCCTGCAGTTTAGGGTGTGTCCATAACAAGTGTCGTGGAAGGAGGCCCTGTGCTCCTCCAGCGAGGCTCAGCAGGGTGGGCAGGGAGGGGGAAGGACCACGCAGGCGTGAAGTTCACTGGGAACGTCTCTTGCGATGGGTGGGGAGTGATGACACCTCCAACGAGATGGGGAGAAGCAGATCCCGTGATCTCAAACACATGGCAAGACCAACCACCTACTGTTTAACAAGAGAATTAGGGCAGATGAATGTATTTTCTCAGGCTACTTCAATCTGTTTCCAATCTTGTAGAGTGGATGAGAAGCAGGAGGCCAGTATATATATATCTCTATATATTAATGCTTCTCATCTTTAGAGTGTGTGTGTATTTGTTTACTGTAATTGCTCACAAAGACATGTTTGACACTGTTTTTTGTGGTGCTCCTTGGCAGCCAGAGGCTTTTCACCACCAACCTATTGATACCACATGGTGGGGGAGAGCACCTCCTACTCTACTGCCCCTCTTTGGAAAGCGTTGAGTTTTCTCAGCTTGTCAGACAAAGAAAAGAAAGAGAGAAGCCAAGTTATTGATTTGGCTTCAGAGTCCTCCCTGTTCCTCCTGAAATGTGGGTCCTTTGTTCCAGCAGGGCTACGTGTGCCTACGTGCTTGCTCTGAAGAGTTCCCATGGCAGAGTTTTCCCAACACTTTTATTTTGGCTTGTTTTGCTGGGTTCTCGCTCAGGTCAACCACGATGCTCTAAAGCCTGGTGGTTTGGACTTGGGGATGGATCATGTGGTCTCCATTATTGGAGATCACCACTCGAAAGTCAGCTTTGCCAAGACCAGAGCCTCTCATTATAGAATCATGGAATGGTTTGGGTTGGAAGGGACCTTAAAGATCATCTAGTTCCTACCTCCCTGCCTTGAATAGGGACACCTCCTCTTAAAGATCATCTAGTTCCTATCTCCCTGCCATGAGTAGGGACACCTCCTACTAGAATACATTGCTCAAAACCCCATTCAACCTGGTCTTGAACACTTTCTCTGGTGGAGCATCCACAGCTTCCCTCTCTTACCAGCCTCACAGTGAAGAACTTCTTCCTTAACATCTAATCTAAATCTCTTCCAGTTTGAAGCCATTAACCCTCATTCTTTCACTAATGTAGGCTCCCTTTAAGTACTGAAAGGCTGCAACTAGGATCCCACAGAGCCTTCTCTTCTCCAGGCTGAACAACTCCAACTCTCTCATCCTGGCCTCACAGCAGAGGGCTTCCAGCCTTCACACGAATTTTGTAGCCCTCCTCTGGGCCAGTTCCAGCAGGTCCATGTCTGACCTCATCCTGGCCTCACAGCAGAGGGCTTACAGCCTTCACACAAATTTTGTAGCCCTCCTCTGGACCAATTCCAGCAGGTCCATGTCTGAGAGCTTTGCCCAAAGATGGATGCACTTGGAGCCATCTGGGAGAAGGGTCTTCCTGGTCAATGTCCACTCAGAAGCCCTTGATTCTCTTGGGCAGTCACTATAATTTGGGAGAATTTGTTTGTGGGAGCTCCTTGGAGAGTTCACTTGTAGAGTGAAGACCATTTCATCATCTATTAGGTAGTTTTACACAGTCTGTTTTTCTTGCCTGAGGACTCTTGTGAGAAGCAAAGCTGATCCAGGGCTCTGCTTTGGGAGATGAAGCCTTGTGTCTGAGAGAGAGCTAAGAGCTCTGCTGGAAGACCATTGCAGAGGACTCTCTTGGGCAAATGTGCTGAATTTGTCAATGCAACCAAACTGCTGAGCTGGCTTGGGCTGAGATGTCTTCAGAGAAGATCCAGTAGACATCTGACTGGGGATTAGGAACCAGCCTTTGCAGTGACACCTGGGATGGGGCTGTTCATTCACCTCATGGTAAACAAGATTTTTGGTGGATGGGGGAGGTGATCATGGAATCATAAAATGTTTTGGGTTGGAAGGGACCTTTCAAGGTCATCCAGTCCAACCCCTCTGCACCGAGCAGGGACATCTGCAACTAGAGCAGTTTGCTCAGTCCTGTCCAACCTGACTTGGAAGGTTTTTAGGGATGGGCCATCGACCACCTCTCTGAGCAACCTGGGCTGGTGTCTCTGAGCTCTTCTGAGGAGAAGGGAGACAGCGTAGGCTGAATTGGGATAACTGTTTGGTACAAAGGACTTGGATATGGTAAGACAATCCTAAAGCTGCTGTTTTCTGTCATCAGTTTTGTGAAGTTAAGGTCAGAAATGGTTCACTGAACCCCTCTGGGAACCGGTTCTTCCACGAAATGATTCATCTCCTCCAAAGCTGACCTGCTTTTGGGAATGGCCTTCACTCCTATTGATTCTTAAGGAAGCCAAATGTCCAGCCTGGGCTGCCTCCAGCCTTTGAAACTCTTAAATGCAGGTGGGATGAATCCCATTCTTAATATCTTAATCCTTTTTAATTAGATTGAGTTTTCAGGGTCTTCCACCACAGCAATTTCTCTTGCTCTCAGATCATTTCTCTGGCTTTTTCCTTAGCTCTATCCAGCTTTTAAACATCTGTCCTACAAGATGTATTGCAAACTGTATGCAATATTTCCATATCTGTCTTCTCTGTGGTTTCTTGCAGATGGGATGAGGTTCAACAAGGCCAAGGGCTGGGTCTTGCTTTTGGGTCTCAACAACCCCCTGCAACGCTCCAAGTTGGGGGA
>NW_008584679.1:48820-60002 GCF_000691845.1 Merops nubicus | reverse complement strand
TGCACCTCAAATACTGGGTTCAGTTTTGAGCCCCTCATGCCAAGAAGGACCTTGAGGGGCTGGAGCGTGGGCAGAGAAGGGCAACGGAGCTGCTGGGGAAGGGTCTAGAACAGAGGTCTTGTGAGGAGAAGCTGAGGGACCTGGGTGTGTTTCTCCTGCAGAAAAGGAGACTCAGGGAAGACCTGGTTCTCAGAAGCTCCCTGAGAGGAGGCTGGAGCCAGGTGAGGGTTGGTCTCTTCTCCCAAGGAACAAGCAACAGCACAAGAAGAGACAGCCTCAAGTTGTACCACGGGAGGTTAAGGTCGGACATGAGGAGAGATGTTTTCCCTGAAAAGGCTGCCAAGGCCTGTGCCAGGCTGCCCAGGGCAGTGGTGGAGTCCCCACCCCTGGAGGGGTTTCCAAGCTGTGGATCCGTGCTGCTGAGGGACATGGTTTCATAGTGGACTTGGCAGTGCTGGGTTAACAGCTTGACTTGATCTTCAGATTTCTTCCAACCAGAATGACTCTCTGATTCTGCAGACACAGAAACTCTTCCTTTCTCTTACTCACCATCATCTTTTAGGGCAATCAAGCTGACTTTCTTGCCCATGTTAACATTCAAGTCCTTCTCAAAAGCTCACCGTCCTTCACATCACAGTTCTCTGCTCTAGGGCCATGATGGATGCTCCTTGTCATCTGCACGTAACGCTGCATTTTGCCACCTAAAACATTTATTTGAGCTGAAGCACGCCAGCAACTTGATAGTCCTGATGGAGCTGAGTGCCCTGCCCTCCTCATTACCTAGAGCTTTGCCAGCTTCTGTGACCTAAACAGCTGACATCAGCTGCAGGGAATATATTGACTTTCATGAAAGCTGATGACAGCGTTGACTACCTCTGGGCAAGGCAGCAGATCCTGACAACCATCAGTGATACTTTCTCACTGAATAACACCTCCCTGCTTCTGCAAGCTGGCCGGTCCCAATCTATTGAACGTTTCATTTCTATAGCGTAGCAGAAACTTTTCAAACAGAAGGTTGTGCAACGTTAAGTCATGCACCACATGAAAGTTTATATTGTGCCTGTAAGAGACTCTTTGATGAGCAGGCCTCATAATTTTGTCAGAAAATGAGATCGGGCTTATTTCCCATGAAAAACATTGACTGACATTTGTGGCAGATGTAATTATTTTGTAAGGTGGAGTGGTGTCACCTGGCCTAATTTTAACCAAATAGCAGTTTGCTGTCTGATCTAAACTGGCTGTCAAGGTTCTTTCTGGAGTCAACAGAGAGAGATCAGCCCTCCAGCAGCTGAATCATCTAATCTATGTTAGACATCTGTCTTACAGCAGGATGATTGCTGTTTGGAAGTACCTGCCTGTCTCCATTGACTGAAGAAAAGGAGCAAGGATTAATTTTGAGCTAGCCTGTGTTATAGCTACCCGAGTGAAATCATTTCTCCTGTTAAAATATTGGCACAGCCTTTCTCCAAACGTTGGGAAATGCATTGTTCCCCTCCAGGACTCTCATGACTCACAGTCTAGGGAGTTTCAGGTAAGTCAGAGGATGAATCCTCAACGCACAAGCCCAAGATCCCCTCCCTGCCCCTTCTCTTTATGCAGAACGATGGGTAGGCCTTGGCTAAGATACTGATGGGGCAGCATTTGCTAGACTACTCCCCATTTCCCAGCTAGCCACAGGCTTGGATCCTTGGATCCATCAGCCCAGCTGGAAATGAAACGATGGAAGACTGGGGAAGTGATTGTCCCCCTGTCCTCAGCACTGCTGAGGCCACACCTCGAGTACTGTGTTCAGTTTTGGGTATGTAAATAGAAGGAGGACCTTGAGGTGCTGGAGCAGGTCCAGAGAAGGGCAACGGAGCTGCTGGGGAAGGGTCTAGAGGCCAAGTGTGGGGAGGAGCAGCTGAGGGAGCTGGGGGTGCTGAGCCTGGAGCAAAGGAGGCTCAGGGGAGACCTTCTGGCTCTGCACAGCTCCTGACAGGAGCCTGGAGCCAGGGGGGGTCGGGCTCTGCTCCCAAGGAACAGGCCAAGAGGAAAGGGCCTCCAGTTGCCCCAGGGGAGGTTGAGGTTGTCCCTGAGGAACAATTTCTTGCCCTGGAGGGTTGTGGAGGCCTGTGCCAGGAGTTCCAGGATTGCCACCCAATGCTTCCAGGACCTGCTGGAGTGGGGTGACAGTTGAATCACATGGTGTATCAGTCACTGCAGCATTTACCAGCTCACAAATTTATGCAGAAGGAATGACAAGCAGGGTGGGGGGTTTTGTCAACGAAAATATAGACATTTAAAGTAGCTTTTTAATCCTGATTTTCCCTGGATTTCTCCATTTTCAGCGTGCATCACTCCAAGGAGACCAGCACAGCACTGGAAAGGCACAGATGTAGGGCTGCAACAGCGACGTGCAGAAACCAGCCAAGGGTTTAGAAGCTATTAATTACAACTAAAACAAACGAGGCCGTTTCAAGACCTGCTAATTTGTAAGCGGAGAGGGAAAAGCAAAACAAATCAAATGGTTGTTTGCAGCAAATTATTTACTTTGCTCCAATAATAAATAGGACTAAAAAGAAATGCCAGTGCTCTGCCAAGGCGAAAAATGTGTCTGCATGTGAGGGTAATTCTTCTCCTGTTAAGCACTTGAAATGAGTGAAGCTGAAAGGATTACAGAAATCTCATGTTTCATCCTGTAAGCCCTTTGTTCACTTTTGCATTTCAGTGATTCCGTGGAGGACAGAGCAGATTGCTGTAATGTGGTTAATCATCAATTAGCGGCAAGAGGAGCCGTTCTGCTGCCTCCAAAAGATGGGCTCCTTTTGGGGAATCCGTTTCCCTTCTAAGAACAATTCTTGTTATTGATTAAGGGAAATGAAAACATCTTTTTAGTCGTATTGATTTTATTTTAAGTTCTTTCTAGCACATGGATCAGCTTCTGCAGCTTCAGCACTCAACAGCAGAAACAAGACGAGAGAGAGATTTGGGTACAGCTGGATTCTCTGCTTTCCACCCCAAAAAGTCCTTCACCACAACATGGAGCTGGGAAGCCACCAGATGCGTGGTGCTTTGAGGATCTGTAGTCAGGAAGAGTTTTGACTCCATCTTTCTTAGTGGCTCTCCCATCTTTGAGTGTTTGAGATGTTTGCACTCCGGACGCGGTCCCCTGTGAGAACAGCAGAGCTGCCCTAAGCGTGGAGGAAATGTGGATTCGGAACCCTACCCAGACTTAGTAACTTCAGTCTTCCTCTCTAATGGGCTTGAACTGAGATCTCTGATCTGACAAGTCCCCAAAGGCTTCAACTGGAGCCCATGTGTCCGGTACAAAGCATTTTGAGCTAGAGGAAGGCCAACTGGATAAGGTCCAGGGGACAGCAGCAAGAATGATCAGAGGTCCAGAAAACATGACCTCCAAGGAAGGACTGGAAGAGTTGGGATTGTTTAGTCTGGAGGAGAGATGGCTGCAGAGAGATTTGCTGGGAGACTGCAAGTATGTAAAAGGGGAACTTTGGAAAGGAAGAGAAGAACCTGCTCCTTGAGTCCATGGCAGGAGAATGGACAACACATCCTCCTCTAAATCAGGGTTGGACAGGAGGAAAGGGTTTGCAAGGGTGAGGTGGGTTACATTAAGCAAATGCCTTTTAGTAGAACTAAGCCTATAAAGGAGAAGAAGAATAGTCTAGATGGCCTGACAAAATATCTTCTGGTTATGTTTTTTGGGTGTTTGGGTTTTTTTTTAATATTTGAAATTGTTTGGATTCTGATCCTGATTTTGCTGCTCTGGTGTGTTCCCCCCTAGATGTGAACACAGGATGCAATTTTGGGGTTGAAAGACCAAAAGGGGTGATCAGAACTGGTCAGGTGAAGGAATCCTGTGCAGGGCAGACGATGCCCTGTGCAGAGCAAGGACCAGGATCTATCAGATCTGTGGGTTACCTGGGAATCTGCATGGCTGGAAACTACACCCAGAAGTACATCTGTGCAGGTAAAGGAGAAGACAATATGCCATGAGAAAATACACCCCCTGGTGAGTGCAAAGTCCTTCCCTCCATGCCTGTCACCATCCTTCTCCTCTTCTCATTGCAGGGAGCTGGTGTTCAGAGGCATTTCTAAACTTAATGCCTAAAATTCTCCCTTACTCAGCATTTATTAGACTTCATCTAGAGAATGTGTCCAGTATGAAGGTTTTCCCAGTGCAGAAAAGACATTGATAAACTGGAGTGAGTGGCCACCAAGATGGTTGGAGACTGGTGCACTTGCTGCATGGTGAGAGGATGACATAATGGGTTTTGTTCATCCTTGGAGGTTCTCAGGGTCAGACTGGATAAAGCCCTGAGTGGCTTGGTCTGATCTCCTACCTGATGTTGCGTTGAGCAAGAGGATGGATTAGAGATCTCTGGAGGACCCTTCCAACTTAGATTATTCATGACTCTGGGATTCTAAACTTTGCTGTCTGTGTCTGTGAAGACCAAGTGCTACTACAAAGATCCTCTGTCTGCTGCCAAGAGGCAACAAAAGCCTTGCATCACATTGTTAATGTCAGTACCTCTGCCTTAATGATCACCACATTTTCATATTCATTTTTGTGCAGATGACAAACATCTCTACGTGTCCTCAGATGCCTCGGTGAAACCACTGCTCTTCACCTCATGTGCTCTCAACCTCTTCTTTTCTTTCTGTGGGCAAGAAGAAGACAGCCAGGAGCTCCAGTGTGGATTGTTCTCACCAGGAGGTGAGCTCCTCAAGCAAAAATGGGTGGAACTGTGCTTGGGTCACATCAGTGTTTAGGTTGTTTAGTGTAGTCCATCAGGAGATGTTTAGGTTGGACCTGAAGAACAATTTCTTGCCCTGGAGGGTTGCCCAGGGCTGTGCCAGGCTGCCCAGGGCAGTGGTGGAGTCCCCACCCCTGGAGGGGTTTCCAAGCCGTGGAGATGTGGGGTGAGGGACACGGGGCAGTGGGGACCTGGCAGGTCTGGGGAGTGGTTGGACTCCATGAGCTGAAAGGTCTCTTCCAATCAAAATTATTCTATATTCCCCTCTCTCTCTCTCCTGTCCTCCATGTTCTGGGCTGTTTGAGCCTTTGAAGGAGCTGAAATATTTCCAGGTTAACAAGGAAAGATGAAGATGGTGGCTGCTGTTCAGCATCACACTGGGGTGTTTCAGTTTTCCTCCAGCTTCTTCTCAGTGGAGTTCTCTTTTTGGTTTGTTTGGGTTTTGTGGGTTTTCTTGTTGTTTCTTCGGTTGATTGGATTTGTTTTGTTTTTATGAGAGCTGAGATGTAACAGGCCCTTGGCATGGAGTTTTAGGCCATAAATAACTTTTATGGCCAGTTTGAAGCTCAGGCCAGTCCAACGTGTGATAATCTGCTGTGTATCCATCACAGATGTCAGAACCTCCCTGATAATGAAGATCTATGGTGTTATTTCCACAGTTTGTCAGGGATCCGTGCCCAACCTCTGGGCACAGCATGGAAAGGTCCTGTTAGTGTAAACCCCTAACAGTGCTCCCCAAACAAGGTGCCCACCCTTGTATCCTGACTTTCCCTCATTTTCGAGTGCCTGGGGGAGAAGGAAGACCTTGAGCAACTCTTCTTGCAGACCCTCACAATGAGGCTACTCCCAGCCATGAAGAGTAAACCTTAATGCCTAATCCACGCCTGGATTTTCTCAGATTTGGGCAAAGGCCCTGCCTGTGCTCTCTGAGCACCTTCCCATGGTCCATATGTGCTCAGCATCACATCATGTGCTTCTTGCAGGGAACACCCTGCCTGGATCTACTCCATCTCTAGTCAAAGGATTATTCCCAACTGGCCCTGCTTTAGTACATTTTTAAACGTCTTAAAGAGCAGGGTTTCCACCACAGTCCCTGAGGAGGATGTTCCACAGTCCAGTAGGTTAGATCTCACTGCTAAGAATGTTTCCCCTGATATTCAGAACGCATTTTCCATTTCTTAATCCTATCTTGTGATTCCTGGTTATTCCCTTGTTGGGCTAACCTAAACAATTCCTCCCCCTCCCCAGCATTTATGCCTGTCAGCTAGTCAGCAGACAGTTGTCCTCCTTTGCTGCCCTCCAGCCAAACAACACATGTTTAGCTCCCTCATTTTTTTTCCTCATAAGTCAGTCCTTCCAGTCACTTAATGAACCACACTGTCCTGCTTTGACTTCTCTCCAGCTTGAAGCATTCCAGTGCTGCTGAGGTGCCCAGAAGCAAATCAAGTCTCCAATGACCTCAGCCCAAGGAGGAGGTTGACAGAATAAACCTTGTTGATGAGAAAATCCCTACAGCCATCTTCTCCACCATGGGGTGGAAACACAGTTTTGGGGAGACCTGGCTGAAGAAGAGCTGCCAGTTCCATTCAAACATCCCCTTGAATCCAGGAGCTGGGAATGGCCAAGAAACCGTGTCCTGCTGTGTTATTTTCATTCCTTTTGTTGTAATCTACCGTGGCAGCGTTGGAAGGACACGAGGAGGAAGGGTTGGCCCAAGGATAAACACACCAAAAGATCTTGCTATCGAGTGCCCCAGCCTGCCCACGCCAAGGTCATGTCATGACAGAGAAAAAACCCAGAGCACCTCCTGCATTTCCCTTAGGACCCTTTTTCTGCCTAAACACGAAGGAAAGGAAGTTGCTTTCTGTTTGCCATCTGTCCTGAGCCAAGGCTGATGCTCACCTTGTTTTCTTTGGGTATTAATATGCGTTTGCTAATGCAGTCCAGGAAAAAAAAAAAGCATTCCCTGATCCTTCCTTAAAAAGTAGGAAGAATTAGCTTAGGAAGAACAGGTTGGCAACATATGCAAATGGTTCTGGGAGTCTGCAAATCTTTTGTCTCTGTGTGGGGTCAATTAAACATCCAGGAGTTACGGGTGATTATCACTCTGTGAAGTCTGACTTGCTCCTTTCCAGAGCCCCTCAAACTCCTCATGCTCCTTTTCCAATGAAAAGAAAAGCCACTGGGAGCAGTGATTTAACCAGTGCTCACTGGAGCAGGGCTCAGGGCTCGTTTGAAGCTCTGGAATCCTCCCAGGATAGCAGTCATGTCTCAGTCTTAATTAGAGCCCAAGGTGCCATCGGGTTACGAGGAGATGCTGTGGTGATGAAGCTATTGCCTTTGCCTGTGGCATAAAACAAAGCCCCAGACTGCTTATTCACATCCAAGATCCTCTGCCATGATTGAAATTCATCACGGTGTCGGCGTCTGTTATTTGTAGCTGAGTATTGTCTGCTGCCTTAGACAAGAGTGCCCCAAATGACAGAAGATTTAATGACACGGGCAGGAAAAACTGACTGTGCCATCAAGACAAGTCAAGAAGAGAAAGGATTTTTTATTTATTTCTTTTTTTAAAATCTCATTTTAATGATAAGGAGCAGAAACGTCAGGGTGGAGAGGAAAGTTTTCCACTTCCCCTGCTGGGTCAGGTTTTCTCAGGAGCACTTTTGTGATGCTGCAAGTGTCAGGATCCTGCAGATCTTATCCAGAGAGGAGGCTGTGCCTGAACCCAAATCACTTGAATTTGGTGGTGATTTTAATGTGCAATCATCCTTCCCACACAGCACTGCGAGTGGATAAAAGCATGAAGCATTGGCCCTCCCTGATGTGGCTTCATGGTTAAGCTGAATTTTTCTGCACTAATCCTGTTCTGTTTTCATACAAAAATCAAGTAGTGAATAACTTTAAATCATGGCGAGGTTACTGTAGGTGAAAGAGCTTTGTACTGAAACTGCAGATTACTGTAGGCCAACCCATCAGAAAATTCCTCTTCAGATTTAGAACACAACCTCTAATTTTGCTCATTCAGCCTATTTTAAAAACAGAAAAACAACAGCCTTTTTTTTTAAAAATAGGAAAACAACCACTTTGCTAAAAAAGTCAGCTTTTTTTTTTCCCCTTCCTATTTTATTCTGTGAGCTGTCTAGGCCCTGACTCAGCAAGGAATTGCTCCTCTGTGCATATCTTCTGCCTCGTGTGGCACAGCCCAGCTCTATTTTGATCTCCTCATGCCTCCAAGGACTTGGCTCCTGGGTAAGGTCTAGGTCGTGGAAACTTGGACCTTGTGAAATGCTGAGCGAGCAGGATTAAAAAAGAGGAAAGACTGGATGAGAATTAGGTACCTGAGAGGGGAAACCACCTGAAATCCTCTTTCTACTGAGAACATAACCATGAAGCAGAAGGCAGCGTGATGACATCAGGTCCCTGTGGCAGATGATGCTGCCAAAAGAAAAAAGCCTTGGTGCTCACCCAGCTGGGGACCCAAATTTCTGTGCTCTGTCCAAGGCTATGCTGTTGACCTCCCATCCACTGAAGTGGATCAGAAGTGTTTCAGCTCTTGTAGGACAACTTGCTGATCTTGAGAGAGGAAGGAGTGCTAATGTGTGAAAATGTTGGGGTTTTCTTCAGCTCACGCTGGGAAAATTTGGTTGTTTCTGGGACAGACACAACTGACCATATTGACCTACTTGCTTATTGCTTCCAGGCCAGGTTACTGCATCCTCCCATGTCTGAAGTTCAACGTGAGGATAAGGTACTTGTCTGAGTACCATTGGGGTGGAGGAGGGTAATGTCCATGCCATGGAGATGAGGCTGAATCATGGCATCACAGACTGGTTTGGGTGGGAAGGGACCTTTCAAGGTCATCTGGTCCAACCCCCCTGCAGGGAGCAGGGACAGCCCCAACTAGAGCAGGGTGCTCAGAGCCCCGGCCAACCTCCCCTGGGATGGTGCCAGGGATGGGGCAGTGACCACCTCTCTGGGCAGCCTGGGACAGGGGCTCACCACCCTCAGCATCCAAAGTTTCTCCTTCTCTACAGTCTAAATCTGCCTCTTCCAGTCTCAAACCATCCCCCGTTGTCCTGTCCCAACAGCCCCTGCTCAAAAGTCCCCTCCCCATCTTTCTGGCAGGCCCCTGGCAGCCCCCAGCAGGTCTCCCCAGCTGGAGCCTTCTCCTCTCAGCTGCCCCAGCCCAACTCTCTCCTGCTGGGCTCCCAGCAGAGGGGTGCCCCCCTCGGGGCATTGCTGGGGCTCCCCTGGCTCTGCTCCAGCAGCTCCCTGGCTCTGCTTTCATTGCCATTTACCAGGTTTTTCCAGTGCCCAAATTCTCCAGAGAACTGGAGGCTGACCTGTGCTTTTGGGAAATGTAGCTATGTGACTTTGCTGGTCTTATGTCTTCCTTAAGCATCTACTGCTGCCCATTCCTCAGACAAGGCACAGGGTTAGTTGGACCTTTGGCCTAATCCTGATCATGGATTTGTGAGGGAACTCTGGCCCCTGTTGCGCAGAAAAGTTCTGTCCATCCTATTTTCCTAGATTCAAGCAATGTGATGGTCTTTGGGCTCTGCATGAGAACATGATACACTCTCTGGGTGCATGTTAAGTGTCTTCTAAAGCCAAAATCCTGCCATGCTTCATAGAATCATGGAATCATTCTGCTTGGAAGAGACTTTCAAGACCATCAAGTCCAAGCATTCATAGTGTTGCTATTAACATCCCTATCCCTTGTAGCACCTATGGCAAGTCCCACTACACACCAGGTCCTTTCCAAACACTTCAGAAGGTTTCCAGAGGCCTCTTAGTGCCCAGCTCAGAGGACCAGTCCCCAGGGCACTTCTTGCAGTGAATGGTAGGGTGAACTCAACCATTCTTCATTCCTCCACTGTGCTTCACCCCTTCTGGAGGCAAAATGCACACGAGAACGTAGGTGAAGTCCCAAAATGCCATCTAGGGGTCAGGGGGGCTGCTTTGTGTCCTGGGTTTGGATTGTGGTGTTCAGGCTACTGTGGATGCCCTGAGGAATAAATAGGATTTAAACAGCAAATAATAACAGCCACGCTCCTGAAAAATGGGAGCTGCTGGCATTTTGAGTTTATTTACTGCTTTTACACCATTTTAATCTCTCAATTCTCTTTCTCCTCTGTTACATGGCACTGTAAAAATAGTGTTTCGAGCTAAAAGCATGGGAAAGTCCAAAACCCTCTCTGCATTCCCACTAAAACACCAGCAGTTCCCACAAATTGGAGATTTCCCTCCCTCCTCCCTGACTTCCCTCCTCTTTATTTTTTGCCCTGGGTAGGAGCTGTGAGATGAAGGGCGACCGTACAGGAATTGGGGTTGGAAAGGAAGGGAGTGGGGAAGGGGGGGAAGGAGGGGAAAGCAAATGGAAAAAAATACACCACAGTAGTAGCCACAGAATTCTTCTCTGCTCCAGCTTCTCCTTTGAACTGGATACGCCACCCCCCATCACCCCCCCCTTCTTTAATAAGGAACAAATTTTCAGTGCTCTATGGGAAAGTTTGAATGCAACATATTTCTGACAGGTCACTGTCAGTTCACACTGAAGAGTTTTTCCTCCTTTTTTTTTTTCCTGCCCCCACCCCCATTTCTTTAATTCATTTTTTTTTTTCTTTCTATTTTTCCTTCTGTCTTTCTCTCTTTTATTCTTTTTTGAGGGTGGAAGTGGTGCCTGCAGTGTGCTGGCTCAGATGCTGACTGGCACGTCGCCGTGGGTAGCAGTGTGCAGAGCACTTAGAATCCTTTAGGTTGGAAGAGACCTCCAAGATCATCAAGTCCAACCATCAAGCCAACACTATGAAGTCCTCTGCTAAAACAGAATCAGAATCTGTCAGGGTTGGAAGGGACCACAAGGATCCCCCAGTTCCAACCCCTCTGTCATGAGCAGGGACACCTCCCACTAGATCAGGCTGCCCAGAGCCTCCTCCAGCCTGGCCTTAAAGACCCCCAGGGATGGGGCCTCAACCATGACCCATCCCAGGGTCTCCCCACTCTCCTGGGGAAGAACTTCTTCCTCACATCCAGCCTGAATCTGCCCACTGGCAGCTTTGCCCCATTCCCCCTACTTGGGAATTCCCAATTTTGCTTGGGGTCAATGATGTCCTGCTGGTGCCACACATTGCTAATGGGTGACCAGCAGCTGTCCCTTGCTCAGCCGTGGCAGATTTTTGCCACATCTCCACCACAGAGCAGGAGCCAAGGAGTTTGGAGCTGGGCTGGATCCCTGCCTGGCCTCTGAGCTCCAAAGCTGGCTCTGGTGCAGCTGGAGAGTGCTCAGGTGATGTGTCAGAGGACAGGGTGAATTGCCTAGGGCCAAAGATTCTGGATGCTCCTGGGCAGCTCGGTGATAAATTTGTTCTCCTGGCAGGTTTGTAAATAATAACAGCAAAGATTTGTGGAGGGGGAGAAGCAGG
>NW_008584679.1:18572-48789 GCF_000691845.1 Merops nubicus | reverse complement strand
TAATGTACAGACCTCAGCACAGCTGAACAGGTTGCCCAGGGATGTTGTGGATGGTCCATCCGTGGAACTGCTCAGGACCAAGCTGGATGGGGCTTTGAGCAACCTGATCTAGTGGGAGATGTCCCTGCCTATGGCAGAGGATTGGAACTAGATGATCTGTAAGGTCCCTTCTGACCCGAGACAAACAGAGCTGAAGGCTCCCTCATACTGATGGACCTTCCTCTCTGCTGATGGGCTTGCACCTTCAGAAGGCTGAGATGCTTCTGCCCAACCCTCTCCATCAGAGACACAGCCACTGCGTTGAGCTGCCTGTGAAGCTTCAGGCACCCAGCTCATCTGGAGGCCCAAGGCAGCGTGCTGAAGCAAAGCATTGCATTGACCTCGTTGGCCAAAACTCTTGATCTTCAGCCAGTTTCCTCTACAGCCTGGCCGAGGGTGCTGGGGCTGTGGTTCCTCACCCAAACCTAATGATAAATTTCAGCCCTGGCTGGAGGCAGCACTTGCAGTGCCCAGTGCTGGTTTTCTGGAGGACAGAAGCTGGTGCAGACCAGCACAGATGAGGCTGTTCTGGGAGCAGGCCGAGGAAACACTTTTTAGGGGAAGCCAACAAAAAAGGGCAGTCAGGGCATCCTTTTTTTTCCCCCCCCCAAGTCTGCTGCAAAGCTGTGGTGGCTACTGCTGCTGGGGGCTGGCTTGGGGCTGCTGGGTTGCAATAGGAGGTGCTCTCCTCCAGTTCCTTTCCTCCTCCTCTCTGCAGCAGTGGCATTTAGTGGTTCTGCCATGCTCTGTATCCTCCCTCCCCCTTCCTTCTGTCTCTTGTAGGAGCAATACACGGGGTCTGTTTTACCCCAGCGTGGAAAAACTTTGTACCATCTCCACCCACCACGTCCTGTGCTGGCTGGAGATGATGCTCAACCCAAGTCCCCTTTGTGTGTGGTGTCCAGCTTTGCTGGCTTCACCCAGAGCAGCCGAGGGGTTAATAATTAATAGTGGTCAATAAGCTGCATTGCTGCTGCTGGGTGATGTCCAACACGGGTCGTCTCACGCAGCCTTTGGTTGCACCCCAGTTTTTTGGAGCAACACTCAGAAGCTTGGCAGAGGGCGAGGGGCCTACGGTGGAATGGGGCCCTTGAAGGGCAATCGTAGGCAAAGGTAATTGGCTTCATATGTCTCACAGGCCACTTCAGAGATCTCAAAGCAAGGTCAAGGGTGCTTGAGGCAGAGACGAGAGGCTGTTCTTGCTAACATTCATTTCCCAGTGGTATGTCAACAGCTTGTTACAGGGCCAGGGCTGAAGACTGTTCAAGATTGGGATGGGTGACTCATCGCCCTTGCTTTAATATCCATTTTTATATAGGATCGTGGTGCAGTGGCTTGACTAATGGGCATAAATCTCCCCAGCTTCCCAGGAGTGGAACACATTAACGCTGGACCCAGGAGGAAAAATAGAAAAGCCTTTTAAAATGAGGTTTGGCTAGTGCTGTCCCATGAGAGGGACAACCTTCACTTTTGGCTGTTCCTTGGGGTTTCTGCTCATCTTGCTGGATGGATTTTGGCTTGTTGAAAAGTCCCTTCTTTCACCGGCCAGGGCCTCGGGCTTTTCTTAACACACTCTTCTTTGCAGTCCTCCAGTGCTCACTGTGATGCCAGGGGTATGATGCTTCTGCTAACAACAGAGCTAGTCCTGGCCAACAAATGCAAGGGCTGGCATCCAAGAGTTCAGCAAAAACTTGTTCACAACAGATGAAGGTTGCTGCAGAGCTGAGCAGCTCTGGGGAACACTGGCCTCTTCTCCTATCTGTCAAGTACGTGCTGAAATCTTTAGGAAATCTTGTGATTAGCTGTGATGGTGGATTTGGGGGAAAGGGAGGGAAGCTGGATGAAGGCAGTTGGATGAAATTAAAATCATTAAAATTACTTTCCAGCCAGCTTCCCATTCCAGGGGGCTCAAAGCAGACCCCAGAGCTGTGTTTGAGGGTGAGGTTTGTGTCTGGCCCTGCATCTTTTCTGCTGGGGGTGACTGACATGGTTTAGGTCATATCCTTAGCTGGGATGACTTTTATTCTTTTCTTGGCCTAAGTGTTGCTGATTTCTCCTCAGCCCCTTGTGAAAGCTTGTCTGTGCTTCAGACAGGTACCTTTGCTGGTGCTCCATGTGCTGTTTCCCTTTGCACCCCTAATATCCTCTGCTGAAAGGGAAGGAGGTGAAAATAAACCTGGTGTGCTGAGGGAAGGTTGTACAGGACGTGATCTGTCAGCTGTAGCATGTTGTGTTGGGTTCTTTCATCCTCCCACTGAAGGGTGAGGTCTGTGGGAACTGCCAGCATTTAATTATGAGCTTCCTGGTCCCAGTCAGGTTACTGAGGGTGTCAGAGATAGGTGTCATTCTTTCTGTTTCAAGCCAAAGGGGGATGCCCAGATCCCACATGACAAATGGAAACCCCCAACAGAAAGTCCTGACCCCAAGACTTCTCTTACTGTAAGCTGGAACTTCTGCTGAAAGAGGAGACATTGCCCAAGACACTAACTTTGCCTGAAGGTGGGGACCCACTGAGGTAGAGGGCACCCACCTGGCTTGTGGAGGTGCCCCCTCATCTGCCTTGGGGTTTTTTTGGGTATTTTTTTGTTTTCTCTTTCTGAAGATTAGTGAATGAAGTACAGCCAGTGTTACATGGGTGGCTTTCTGGGCTGTGCTTGTGGACCTGGGTGTTTGGGTTCTGCTCAAGTCCCATTGCAGGTGTGAAGGCAGCTACCTGAGACTGAACACTTGGGTCTGAATAAAGCTTCCAAGAGGGAAACACCTCCAGAAGGTGGCTCATGCCCAGTAGTCTGGTCTTTTGCTATTCTTTTGGGCATAATGGAAAACCTGTAGTCAACCTGACATGTTTCTCCTTCAGATGTGCTCTCAACTCCTTCTGTTTTCTCATCTTTACCATGAAACAACTTTAGTTCTTTGTCCAAATTGTGTTTACTTCCCAGGCTGCCTCTTAGCACGATGGAATTGCACCAATGGGAAGTCATACAAAGATTAATGAAGTCCTTTGGCTCTGTTTACAACTCCTGTAAAATGTCTAGTGGTGTAAACTGTGGTGTGAATTGTCAGGTTTAGCATCTCATAACTAATGCATTTATTAACTCATAGAATATGTCAAGTTAAAAGGGACCCATAAGCATCATCAAGTCCAACTCCCTGCTCCTTGTAAGGCTACTAAAACTAAACCACACGACTAAAAACACTGTCCAGAGACTCCTTGAACTCTGACAGGCTTGGTGCCATGACCATGCCAGGTTTAAAGCTGCTCCTGTTCAGGTCACAAGAGAAGAAGTGGACATGTTATCAGAAGAGGCATTTCTCTTGCTTTGGCAGCAAGCAGGTTGGTCGTGGTCTCCAGTTAAAGTGGGACATAACCAATCCCCAGGCAGCTGCTGCCTCCTGGGATCTCTTGGATCATCTTATATTCTCCCAGCTTTTTATACATCTTACACTTTCCCATCAAAGAGTGGAAGGGTGGGGAAGGGCATGAGGAGGACAACTGTGTCACCTCCTCTAAGCTGTGTTAGACAAGGATTTTGGGCTGAGGTGAGGTAACTTAGTGTCTTCTCCTCTCCAATCCATGAGCTAGATAGATGACTAACTCACTCCAACCTCTCAACTTGTAACTCAGGGCGGACCTTATGGACAAAAGAGTGGAAAGGGGGAATAAAAGCTTTGGGAGACAGTGGCATTGCCTGGATCAAAAAGCAGATTGTGATATTACTGCTTGGAAGCCAGATACCCTTATTCCTTGTTTGGTGTCCTGTGCACTAGATCACCCTGCTCCCCTTGTTGACTCGGGGAAGTCAATGGAGTCGTGCTCCCCTGCTCCTTCCTCTCCCTCTAGGCATGAATCAGAGTCCAAGCCCTTGGCTCCGGGATGCATCCACGACGATGAGGTAAGTTTCCAGTCTTAGGCACTGACAGAGACGAGCTGGGAAGAATTTGTCTCTCTGTGGCTGGAGAATGACTGTGTCCTCCCATGAGGGAGCAAGACTGGAAGCCAGAAAAAGGATCGCCTCTTGGCAGTGCTGGGGAAAGTCAGCATTACAGTAGCAAAAGGTCAGGGAGCAGTGCAAATGTGGCTAATCCTGCCACGGCAGGGGAAAGGCTTTATATGGTGTGCCCCCTCTCCTCCTTTTCTCAGGAGGAAAGATTTTCGGAACACCCCGGTGGATGAAGCCAGAAGTGGGGGATTCTTGACATTTTTTTGTTGAAACCCCTCAAGGGAATCCTGTCAAAGCAGAGAGCCGGTTACAGCCTCCTGCTGTTACAAATACCATCTAAGCAACCTCGGGCTGACCTGAGTTGGTCAGTGACACTGGTCTTTCTCAGAAACCCACAGTCCTAAAAAAGAAGGAGCCGCTTTTCCTCTTCCCTCCCCTCCATCACCCCGTTGAGCACCAAGCCAGGAAGGACAAACAATCTCTCGACCTTCCAAGAAAACAAGGCAGAGCCACCTAGTGCGGAACAATGGAGAATGATGAAGACACAGCCACAATAGCTGGCTGTGGTTAACCTCAGAGGCTGCAGTCAAACCCAAGGAAATTACAGAAAACCCTTAAACAAATACAATGGCCACGACTGTTTTCTCCCCAGGGGACCCATAAATAGAAGCTAGTGCTCCCGGGGAGGGAGGAGGGGAGAGGAGGGTGGCCACTGTTTGTTCTTCTGTGGTTCGGTGTAGGCTAAACTGGAGATTAGGCTATGAAATCGAAGGCAGTGAGAGAGCAGGCCAGAATGGATTTTGGCACTGGTTCTCACATGAGCTGCATAAATCCCGAGCAGGAAAAATGCTGTGTTCCTGCATGGCTCTGCCAGGCTTGCATGGGCTTGCTGGATTGTCGGCGAGTGTGGGTTAAATTCACCTGGAGCCAAGGGTCAGCGGATCTCAACATTTTTCCATCCTTGTTCCTTTTCATTTTAGAGCTGAAACTTGGGTGTTGCCTAAACAGGGCCAGAATCTGAAGCCAGCCTTCTGCATGGGAGTACCAAGCTGTTGTGGTTGCACGTGCTTCAGGCCATTGAGGATCTGTCTGTCTTTATCCTATACTTTCTATTCTTTCTCTTTATTCTATATTCAACCTTGACAAGCTTGTAAGGTGGGCCTGGCCTGAGTAAACTTCATGAAGGTTGACAAAGACAAATGCAAGGTGCCTTCCACATAGGTTGGGGCAATCCCAAGCACAAATACAGGCTGGATGGACAATGGATTGAGAGCAGCCCTGTGGAGAAGGACTTGGGGGTGTTGGTTGATGAGAAGTTCAGCATGACCTGGCAATGTGTATCTGCAGCCCCAGAAGGTCAATCACATCGTGGACTGCATCCAAAGCAATGTGGGCAGCAGGGCAGGGAGGGGATCCTGCCCCTCTGCCAGCCCTGGGACACAGCCGGCAGCTCTGGAGTCCTCAGCACAGCAGAGCCAGGGACCTGCTGGAGCGGGGCCAGAGGAGCCCCAGCAATGCCCCGAGGGGGGAACCCCTCTGCTGGGAGCCCAGCAGGAGAGAGTTGGGCTGGGGCAGCCCCAGAGGAGAAAGCTCCAGCTGGGGAGACCTGCTGGGGGCCTTTCAAAACTTCAAGGGGCCTACAAAAAGCTGGGGAGGGACTTTTATCAAGGTGTGTAGTGATAGGATGAAGTGTAACAGTTTTAAACTGAAAGAGGTTATATTTAGATTAGGGGTCAAGGAACAAATTCTTCTCTGTAAGGGTGGTGAGACACTGGAACAGGTTTCCCAGAGTAGTTGTAGATGACCCATCCTGAGAAATGTTCAGGGTGAGG
The DNA here is from genome assembly GCF_000691845.1 of Merops nubicus. Classification (NCBI taxonomy): domain Eukaryota; kingdom Metazoa; phylum Chordata; class Aves; order Coraciiformes; family Meropidae; genus Merops; species Merops nubicus. Next base: position 42,977 of record NW_008584679.1, on the reverse strand, counting down.
TCAGAAGGGGCTTGGAGCAACCTGGTCTAGGGGGAGGTGTCCCTGCCCATGGCAGTGGGGTTGGAACTAGATGATCCTTATGGTGCCATCCAACCCAAACTGTTCTATGATTCTATGATATGAGACCTGATAAATCACAGAAACATCTGGATGATACTTATATTGCTGATGGCAGAGAGCAGTATAACAAAACCAAAAGATCTAGGCTGGAGCTGCCATCAGATGATGAGAGATGGACCAATCTCCTTTACTTTCCAGGTCTTCTGGATGCTGCTACCCAGTGAGCTCTGGGCATTTTTTGTAGAGCAGGCTGCAGTTGCACTCAGTGGCACCTTTCCTTCTGGCCAACCTATTGTGCAGCACCAGTTTGTCTCCTTGGTTATCCTTGCTGTGAAGTGTTGTGTCTATGAGAAAAGGAGGGTGCAGCAGAAGTCACCTGTGTCTCTTTGCCTTGCCGTGCAGAGATGTGGTCAATCCTCTCACCAGGGTCATAAAACCAACTTGGCCAGAGCAACCTGGAGCTCAAAGCATCCCTGAGCCCTCAGATGAGCTGGGGTGCAGCTAGCTGAGGTGTTCTGCAGAGGGAAACTTCTCCTTTTAAAGCACCTGGATGCACAGAAAGAAAAGAGTGGCCCAATGAGTGGTTCCTTGACCAGAAGAGGATGGTCATGACAGGCATGACAGACCCCTTGTGCACCACAGGCATCACCATCAAATCCTCCCAGGCTGCAATTGCCTGCTGGCAGTTGCCCAGCCCCATCCCCCATGTCCATTCTCCTCCAATGCAAGCAACTACTGAGGCAAGGTTGACTTTGACTCTGCCCCCTGCAAGTCTGAGTTCTACACAGCAAATCCCTCCACGTTGGGTGCCGTGGAACTAGACGGGCAGGTCCTAGCTGGGTTTTGCTGAGCTTTCTGCTTTCAGGTTTCCCTTCCTAGAAGGTCCAAACCAGAATAGGTGAGAACTTCTCATGAGCTTCAGCTGGGAGTTGGGAAGAGCTCAGGTACGATGAATTAATTTCAATTAACCATCAGCATCGTTTAGGGTTTTTTTAAAGCAATTTAAGAAGATAGGAGCTGTGTGGGGTTTCTTTGGTCTGGGAGTCAGATCGGGTGTGGTGTTGGCAGCTGAAGGTAGGAACTGAGGTTTTGTGCTGGTTTTTTTTTTACCTTATGAAGAATTAGCAAGATGAATAACTTATTCTTATATTTCTATTTGAGAAAGTTGGAACATCTGCCCTAAGTTAGGACAAGGGTGTAACTATGTGAAAGGACATGGTGTAAACTACAAACACCAGGAAACTTGCATCTCAGTGGCTTTAGGGTCTGGACTTGGTCCTTTTTATTACTTGTAAAAGAAGCTTGAAATAGTCTTGACAATCTCTCATAGTGTTTCACTGGAAAATATTGATTGGTTCACACAAGGGCTTCTTTGTGGAGATCTTGGTGATGAATTAGTTGGTGCACCTAGCAGGAGGTGCTTGGTGCAGGGTGAAGCTGGTTCTTACGTCACGTTAGCCAACGTTTGGTGTCCTGATCATCAGGGTTCAGCTTCCGTGTGTGATTCATGCCGTGCAGAGGGCTACAATTGCTCTCCTATCTCATGTGAGCTCTCTAATAACTGGCCTATTTGTTCTCCTTCCTTCCTGTCCCTCAGCTATACCATACTTATGAAAACCTTCCAAAGGACATCTATAATAGCGGGGTGATGTGACCTTCCAGTCATGGGCAAGGAAAACATTTCCTGCTTAACTAAGCTTTGCAAATAATTCTGCTTGGCTTGGTGCTTTCTCTCTTGTTAATCCTCGTTCTGAATCATCTAGGGGAGGAACTAACTCATGTTTGGCCTGGGATGGAGAAGGAGGTCTCCAAGGCCACGTTAATCTGGGGGAGTGACGCAAAGTTCAGCTTTCTGATTCACCCATTGTTCACAAGGTCATGATTAAGCCTTGCAAATGTCACCTACCTTGAGGTCCCTCTGGAGGTGAATCACATCTTCTTGTCCACAACCCCATTTCAAAGAGAGCTTTGGCAACGTCCTGAGAAGACTTAAAGGAGCGAGTAGCAAACATCTCTGGTTTCCTGTGACAAAATGAGCAGCTTCAGCAAAAGCATCTGCAAGGAGATGGCTTCATGGCACTTGACAGGCATGTTATTGCTGACCTGTCCCTGAGCCTCAGCTTGGGTGATGATCTTAGGGCAAGCTGTAGCTTTGCAGCAGAGTAAAACAGGCTTCAGAATCCATTTAGGAAACATTGAGGCTTGTTTCTGTCTCATGGTGATGATGTTGAAGAGGTGTTGCCTTACTCAAATGGAAGGGACCTCTTCTCCACACCTTGCCATGGCTGCAGCATGATCTCCAACCATAGACTGTATAATAGTTGCTGTAGCAGCTTGGAGATAGGAGAAAAGGGACTAAACTAGTTGGAGATCTCCTGTGAGTCGTGGAAAGGCTGGGAAACAGGATGGTGTGAAATGGGGAAGCTGGGGAATATCTGAGGAGGATTCTGGAAAAGCTGCTCTGAGGTTTGAGGGGAGAATGTCTCTTTTTAGGGCAAGTTGTGTGTTTTTTGGTAATGAAAGAAAACACATCTGAGCCTAGTGGGTATGAATACTCCAGTGAGGAGACCCCTTAACCACCCAGACTCTTGTCAACTTGTGTATCTTCAGTATATCTTGTAGACTTAAGCTTTTGTCCTGTGCCTCTTGGATGTGGTGGGAGGTGCAGGCAAGGTTTGGTACCTGGAACCCCCAGGCCTTGGAAGGAGGATGGGTGCCTGAAGGTTTGTGTCAAAAAGCCCCAAGGCCACAAGGATTCATGCCTTATACAGCTGGTGATTTGAAGGCAGACTAAGGAATTTGTTTGGCATAGCCAAAAGACTTTCCACTTTCTTAACGTGGGAGATGATGTGTTGGTGCTCCTGAGAACTCACTTGTCCTCCTTTAGTGACCTGAGAAGGGTTCTTCTCTTTCTAAAGGCTTTTTGGTACTGTTGGGACATTGAAGAGAAGATCTACTGGGAAGGTGGCTTTTGTAATACCAGTCTTGGTCAAGGGAGATCCTGCTGGTTTTGACTTTGTGTGTTTTTCTTATTTTCTTTTTTATTATTTTTAATCTAGTGTTCAGGCAAGGTGCTTTTCCCCCCCCCTTTAAGATGATGTGTTGGTGCTCCTGAGAACTCACTTGTCCTCCTTTAGTGACCTGAGAAGGGTTCTTCTCTTTCTAAAGGCTTTTTGGTACTGTTGGGACATTGAAGAGAAGATCTACTGGGAAGGTGGCTTTTGTAATACCAGTCTTGGTCAAGGGAGATCCTGCTGGTTTTGACTTTGTGTGTTTTTCTTATTTTCATTATTTTAATCTAGTGTTCAGGAAAGGTGCTTTTTTTTCCCCCTTTATCCCATTTGCTTAGAGAAAGTCTCTTCTGAGGTGCTTCAAAGACTACGTGTATCTAAATATAACATGCCCTGAGCTCAGCCTGAACTTTTAAACACCCTTTGGTTGAAGCAGGAGCCCTGGTCCATGGAGGGGAGATCTGGAAAGGTACCTAAGCTGGTAGAGTAAAACCAGGCTGATGGCTGAGCCTGTGCTTGGCACCACATCTGCCTACATCTGGCTCCTTGGATGGTGAATGTTGGAATACATGTGAACACAGTGTTGAATGTTTGAAGCTCTTATAAGTGGCCAGCCTGCAGCAGGTAGAGGTGTTTATGGCTGTGGGAGATATTTATGGCTCTATTACATCCTCTGTTATTTTGGCCTCATTGACTTCTTAAAAAATCTCTCATGAAGGTTTATGGTTTATACCTTCCCTCCTGGCCTACGCTGGTTTGGAAGTGTGGTGGCAGCAGATGGAGGTACAAGAGGGTCCTGCAAAGTCAACCTGGGAAATGCTGGTGGTGGGTGGGTGCCCTTAGACCTGACTGATTTGGGAAAAGATCACCTCTGCTGTGAGGCCAGGCTGAGAGAGCTGGGCTTGTTCAGCCTGGAGAAGAGGAGGCTCCAGAGAAACCTCATTGCAGCCTCTCAGTACTGAAAGGGGCTGGTCAGAAAGCTGGGGATGGTCTTTTTGGCAAGATATGTTGCAAGAAGACAAAGGGTGATGGTTTTAAACTAAAAGAGGGGAGATTCAGAGTAAATCTAAGAAATTTTTGATGCTGAGGGTGATGAGATGCTGGCCCAGGTTGCCCAGAAGCTTTCATTGAGAGAAAGGGTTGAAATCTGTGTCAGTCATGTGAGCTTCAGGTTTTGTCCTTCTCGTTGACCTTACAAATATCAAACCAACACCTAGCAAAGCATGTGATGGAAAAACTGCCTTAAAAAACCCCAAAAACACCCCCAAAGCAGTGAAGAACTGAAGTGGGCTGCAGGGTGTAATCTTGACTGTGTTAGGATCTTCTCGGTTCCTCTGTACAGGCATGTGTTGACCTATGGTTCAGTTCTCCTTAACAGGACATTGCTTTGTAACAAAAGTGTTGGGCTGGGTCCCTGGGGTAGTTGTTCTTAATTCTTCGCCTTGCCATAGGCTCCTGGGGGATTTTGAGCAAATCTGTCTCTCCTGTGCTTGGTTTTCCCCACCTGCAAAAGCCAGAGGTCTTGTATCCCATCCTGCTTCCAGGCAACAGCTGCTCTGAGGGTGAATTCACTCCAGCCACGCCTGATCAGGTTTCTTCTCCCAAATTAGTGATGATAGGATGAGAGGAAATGGCCTCAAGCTGCACCAGGGGAGGCTTCAATTGTCTATTAGGAAGAATTTCTTCACTGAAAGAGTGGTTAGACACTGGAAACAGGCTGGCCAGAGAAATGGTGGAGTCACCATCCCTGAAGGGGTCTAAAAAATGACTAGATGTAGCACTTGAGGGCATGGCTCAAGTGGTTATGGGCTGATGTTAGGATGCAGGTAGGACTTGATCCTAGAAGCCCTTTCCAACCTTAGTGATTCTATTATTCTACATGTGAAGAATACCTGAGGTCACCTGGAGACAAGCAGACATGGGGAATTCATCTCTCTGGGTTCATTAGAGCCGCTGCCATCCCATGTGGAAGGAGACTGGCATCTCTCACAGATATGGCTTGGCCTTTGCACATAAGGGCTTGGATTTATTTGCTGCCACTGCAGACGGGCATATCCAGAGGCAAAACTTGCCAGAAACCTCCTCCTGCTCCGTGGTGGGAACAGGCCAAACACTTGCAGGAGGTGACAAAGCGCAGAGGCACGTGCGGCGTGGGCCGAAGGGCTCCGCGAGACGCCTCTTGACTCATTCACCATGACACGAGCTCTTCACGATTTGTAAACTCCAGGAGGGTCAAAAGTTGAAGGGCTTTTCTCTTTTGTTTGCCACCTACGTCGCCCTGTTTTGGAGGAAGGCTTGCGGGAATCCTCCCTGGAGGTGCACACCAGGGAAGACAGGCTGCATTGTTCTGGCTCCCGACTCAAAACCAACAGAGCTGACATGCATCTCTGCATGGTTCACCAGCTCTGAAAGGAAGGGGAGAAGCTGCTGACTTAATCCTCTGAGCGCCTGCCTTTCATCCCTCCGAAGAGCCGGATGTTTTTGCCTCTCGTCATGGTTGTAGGCAAGCTGAGAGCATGGGTTCCTTCAGAGGGTGCAGCCCCACACCTACAAAACTGATAGCCAAGGGGCATGTCTAGCCTGCTGCTGTAGGCAGACCTGAACTGCCTCTTCTTGAGCTTTGAGTTAGGAGGATGGGCTGTGCTGTGCCATGTGTCCTGTCTGTGGGATCCTGGTGCTGGGTTTCACAGTCCCTGCTCAATTCCTGTGGTGTTTTACCTGAGGACAGCAAAATTTGGCTAATATCTTAACCCATCCTGGGTGAGTCTACACAGGGCCATATGGACTTAGGGGTGTGGGGTCTTATTAGGCTGTTGTTTCTGTGTTTGGAAGGAGTTGCAGGAACTCAGATGGAATCCAGGAGGTTCCATATGGACAGGAGGAGAAAGTTCTTTCCTGTGAGGGTACCAGAGCCTGGCCTATGTTGTCTGGAAAAGCTGTGGAGTCTCCTTCTCTAGAGAGATTCCAAACCCTCCTGGATGTGATCCTGGGCATCCTGCTGTGGGTGAGCTGCTGAAGTAGGTGGGTTAGACAAGATGATCTCAGGAGGTCCCTTTCAACCCCACCATCCTGTGAGTGAAAGGCTTGGAGGTCTGGTGCAGAAGGCCAGAGTTTTGTACAAAGCCAGCTTTGCAGAAGGGAAGCTGGCTCCAAAACTTTACCATAAAGCTGCAAAGCATTGGGTTGCTCCTCAGCGCTTTCCTAGACATCAGAAGCATGTCCTCAAGTGAGACCTGCAGCAGGGCTTGCAGGTGTCTTGCCTTGTCCTTTCACCAGCAGCAAAGAAACATCAGTTGCAATCTTCTGTGGCAGGAGAAACCCACAAGTGTGGGCTGGTCTCAACATGTGCTGGAGCCTCCACCCTCCTGTCCAGCCACTGTCACCCAGCGAGACACGTACAGGGCTGTGGACTCTTCCTTGGGGCAAGGATTGCCCAGAATAACGAGTATTTCTCCTCATTTTGAATCTCCATTATCACGTCCCAGTCCTGGCTTTACCTTCAAACCTTTCTCTCCAAGGAGGAGGTGTGATTTTTTTTTTTTTTTTTAGTGGCCAGTGTTTTCTCTGGAGGTGCTTGTAGGTTTTAATGATGATGCCATGGATTCTCTGCAAAGACATTTCAAATCCTGCCCAAAGCTTTTCTTCATCCTCTTCAGACTTCCAAAATCATTCTAAAAATGGGGAGAGTCAGCACTGCCTACGTTTCTGTAATATCCTGATGCTACATGTGCACCACAAACTGCTGGGATGTAGCTCCCAGGTGAAGGTCTCTCAGTTTCTCCTGGAGGAAATGGAAGGCAAATGTGTTTGGGTTCTGTTTTTGACCTTAAGAGATGAAAGAAAAACTTCATGACTGTGCTACATGAGGGGAGTCACTTCAAACTCAGATGTGGACAACCCCAAAGGAGACATGGACAGTGCTCTTCATCAGCAGTTACCAGTTCGTTGCCTGTTTTGCTGTTTCTTACCCTCCTGCATCTCTGTTTTGGGGAAAACGCTGCCTTTTCCCCCTGCCTTTTTCTGTGCTTTCATCTTCTGTTACCTTACAGCATCTCCCAAGCACTTGGTGGTTTGGTAATTGTGCTAACGGCCGTGGTGGCTTCACAGCATTTATCTTTTCCAGCAGAACTGAGGAACTGTCTTTTGCAAGCGTCTCCTTGGTTGTTTTATCTCCAGCCAGCTTCTTAATTTCACTTCTAAATTAGACTCTCTTGCTTGGTAGAAGGGAATACTTTTTAAAAGAAGCTTATGTAAACTCTTTGGAGGTTGTGTTAATTGTATTTACTTCTGTAATTAATGGACTCACTCCTTTCTTTTTTTTTGAATGATTCTTGCTCTGGTAATAAATGCTTCACATTCCTTTTACCCGCTTCTCTGCTGATGAACAAGAAAGTTAAATGACCTCATGTTTGTGAAACTGGCTTCCTGGTTATTTTTTCTTTATCTTTTTTTTTGTAAAGCTGGAGATTTTTGAGAGGCTTTGTGTGGAACCATCCCCATCACTTCACATTCCTGGCATGTTTCCTTTTCACGAGTAGGGTATTAAGTCTACGTAAAGTCACTTACTTCATGGATGGATTTTAAGTGCTGTGTAAAGGGCTAATTTTTTCGTTCTGCAAATACTTCTGTAATAACCTCACTTGTTATCCTCTGTCAATCTTCTCCTGACTGTGGAGACAGCGTAGCACTCATGGGATGCTGCAGAGCACGCTTCTTAATCCTCATCTGGTGTTGACCTTCATTCCAACCTTGGGCAAAGTATTTGGTCCACTTCCCCTCTTTACTCTTTGTTTCCTGACTGTTTTGATGCTAAGTCCATTGATGCTGCTGGGACAGCCTTTTCCTGAGCAATGAATGGCACCAACGTGACCTGAGGGTTTCATCAGCATCCGGTGTCCTGAATTCATGTAGATTGAAAATGGATAGCTAAAAACTTCCTTGACTTTCACACCTGGAATCTGCTGTTTTGCACTATTTAGAGACTTCTGCTTGGAGTCCATGGATCACAGCTTTGCTTTGTATGCTCTGGGAAAGCTATAATGTGACTGGACTCAAAATGTGTGGGGAGATACCTACTCATCAACGGGTGGAGAGGACCCTGAAATTCTTTAGTTTGACTAGGCCAGAAAATAGGAGGGAAAACTTATTACACTTTGGGTTATTTTAAATCTACCTGGCTCAAAAAATCTTGGTTCAATCTGAAACAAAACTTTTGGGTTCCACTTCAGCTGCTCACAACTGAGTAGCTGCTTCCACTTCTGTGCCATGCCTTAACAACTAAGGAAACCTTCTTTGTTTGTGGAAAGCAGATGTTTTTCCCACATCCCAAGAAACTAGATTATAGGCAGTAGAGAAGCTTCAAATTTTATTTTTGACCCCAAAAGTGTATCTGGCCCAATTGAGTAGCTGCTTCCACTTCTGTGCCATGCCTTAACAACTAAGGAAACCTTCTTTGTTTGTGGAAAGCAGATGTTTTTCCCACATCCCAAGAAACTAGATTATAGGCAGTAGAGAAGCTTCAAATTCTGTTATTTTTGACCCCAAAAGTGTATTTGGCCCAATGGTTTTGAATGAACTTTATAAATAATGGACTGCTTGTGGAAAAATTCCCCACACTGGAAGGAGGACACCACATTTCTGTGACTAGCACAGCAGCAGAAGGAGGAGTTAGCACACTAATGGTCAGATCATGCAGATCCATTTCTAGGGATATGGGGAACTAGACCAGGAAATACCTATTCTCTGACCAGCTGACTTAAGGGCAATTATTGCTTGCTCTTCCTTACCAACACCAGTCTCACTAGATTTAGATGAGAGCTTGACCCTGGTCACCCATCAGCTGGTTTTGCAGGGGAAAGGCCATCTGAACTTTGTACTTATCTACTCATCAGCAAAACGTATCTCAACGGATGGGGAAATTTATCTGGTGAGACCTGCTGGGAGAAAGGTGGTGGCGTAGGCAGCGGTGAGAATGGCCCCTGTGTGCGTGCTGCTGGAGCCAAACTGGAGTCTGAATTTGGCGTGGCAAGGTTTGAAGGGTGCACATTTTTTTGTTGGGACTTGTTGAGAGGTGGTTCAAGCTAAACTGGAATCCCATCCCAGGCTCCACGCGCTGGCTGCCAAAATCTGCCATCGTAAACAAGTTGCACAACCCTCAGACACTTTCAGCAGATAAAGTAGGACTCGTGTTCTCCTTTATGTCCTCATTACCTTGAGGTGCTGAGAACATGAGCAGAACAGGATCTGTGCATTAGGGACGTGCTCAGAGCGTTTCCTGGGTTAATATTAAAATTTTCAAGAAGAAAAGCTCTGTCAAGGTGTGAGAAGGTCAAAGTTCAAGTATTGCCTCATCTGAGCAACTTCCTTTCAAATCAAGGGCTGTGCAAGAGTAACGAGATTTAGGTATTTAGATATGGTTACTCATAAAAGGTGGGGAATAGGGGGAGGAGGATGAGGAAGAAAGGATCAGAGAATGACACCAGCTTTTGCAGAGGTCGCTGGAATAAGCTGCCAGGTGACTGACTCATTTTTCTTGTTGGAGTTAGGCTACAAAGGCAGAGGTTCCTGCAGCTCCTGTAGATGCACGGGGGCAGTGTGGGAATTGGGTGCCCACAGGGAGTTTGTATCTCATCTGGGTGAAATGCCACCTTGCCCCCAACTTAAACCCTTCCCACCACCAGTCATCTCTGCCTCTCACTCCAAGATTTTCCCTTCCCTGGTCTGTGGCCTTATTGCTCTTGACAACTCCCTGCAAGGAGGTTGGAGTGAGCTTCGGGTTGGGCTCTTCTCCTGAGGAGCAAGTGACAGGACAAAAAGAAATGGCCTCAAGTTGTGACAAGGGAGGTTTAGGTTGGACATAAGGAAATATGTCTCCAGCAGCTCACCCCCAGCAGGGTGCCCAGGGTCACAGCCAGGAGGGTTTGGGATCTCTTCAGAGCAGGAGACTCCACAGCCTCTCTGGGCAGCTGCTCCAGGCTCTGCACCCTCACCCCAAAGAAGTTTCTCCTCCTGCTCAGGTGGCACCTCCTGGGTTCCAGGTTTTTTGCCCATTACCCCATCACTGGGTACCATTGACAAGAGCCTGGCCTCATCCTCTTGCCCCCCTTTGAGGTCTTGGTCAGCATTGATCAGAGTCTTTTCTTCTCAAGGCTCAACAGTCCCAGGTCTCTCAGCCTTTGCTGATCACAGAGATGTTTCAGTGCCCTGCTCATCTTTGTAGCCTCTTCTGGACTGTGTCCAGTAGTTTCTTGTCTCTTGAATTGGGGAGAGCAATTTAATTGCAGAGCACTGGACACAGTACTCCAGAGGTGGCCTGACTAGGGTAGAGGGGCAGGAGAACCTCCCTGGACCTCCTCCCTGAGGGGATTGCAGACACTGGTTCTTGGTCAGCTCTGCTGCCCTTCCTCTAGGGGAGGCAACACCTGGTACACGGGTGCAGCAGGGAGTTGGTGGTGGTCATCTCTGATGTTGTCTCTGCATGAGGCAGTCAAATCTGTGAATCTGCAATAATTTGTCACTCAGCATTCCTTTGTCTGCATGGCACATGCTCACGTGGAGAGCTCTCATCTCTGACCTGGCTGGATGTGAGCAGAGCCCCCTCAGCTAGACCTCCCAGCCCAAGCAGAGGACTGTGCCAGCGTGTCCAGGTGGCTCTGGTGTGCCCAGACATGCCTTGTGCTACACACACAAGAGGAACCACACGTCTTTCCCCAGGGCTTAACCAGACTCTTCAAACCCAATCTTTCTAATTCATGGCATAGCACTACGGTGCTGTGGCATCTCTCCCAGCTTGGATAAAGCAACCAAGTGCTTGCAAAGCACTCGAGAGCTGCTGTGGTTACTGCAGTGGCTGTGAGCAGAGTTCTCTGCCATTCTGGAGGCGGCGAGACTTGCAGAGTCACAGTGGAGTTTTGGTGGCAACCATAGCCCCAAAGCCAATGGTATCCTGGGCTGCATCCAAAACGGTGTGGGCAGCAGGTTGAGGGAAAGGATTCTGCCTCTCTGCTCTGGTGGGACTGCCCCTGGTGTGCTGGGTCCAGCTCTGGAGTCCTCAGCATAGAACAGACAGGGACCTGTTGGAGAGAGTCCAGAGGAGGTCATGAAGACAATGCAAGGGCTGGAAGCCTCTGCTGGGAGGCCAGCAGGAGAGAGTTGGGGTTGTTCAGCCTGGAGAAAAGAAGGGTCCAGGGAGACTTTCTGCTGGCCTTTCAGTACTTTAAAGGGGCCTACAGGAAAGCTGGGGAGGGACTTCTTACAGTGGCTTCTAGTAATAGGACAAGGGGTAATGGCTTCAAACTGGAAGAGATTGACATAAGAAATTAGGACAAAGCTCTTAACTATGAGGGTGGTGAGACACTGGAACAGGTTTCACAGAGAGATTGTGGATGCTCCATCCCTGGATGTGTTCAAGAGCAGGCTGGATGGGGCTCTGAGCAACCTGGTCTCGTGGGAAGTGTCCCTGCCCACGGCAGGAGGACTGGATTTAGAGGATCTTTAACGTCCCTTCCAACCAAAACCATTCTATGAATCGAGGAGGCTGCTCATGATAAGTTTGAATGGAGCTGCAGAGCCATCCCCTGCCTCCAGAAAAGCTCCACGAGCTACAGATCCCTGCATCACGCTGCCTCCACAGCTAGAGGAGAGACAGCCCTGCCTACATAAGCTGTCTCATGCAAAGTGATCTTTCCCTCTTCCCCACCTCTTGCTGAGAGCGAAATATTTGTGATGAATTCCAGCAGCATAAATCTCAGCTCAATAACTCCAAAATTTCTCGCTGCAGTTGCTTGCCAGTTGCCCAGGCTCCAGCCCTGGAACCAGTCTCAGCTGTGAATTTCCTGCCTTCAGCTGCAGGATTCTCAGAGAATTCTTCATGGCACAGGGACAAACACACCATGACCTGATTTATGGGTTGAGGGTCTGTTTCTGCCCTCCACGATGGAGCAGAAAATGAATAGGAGTTAGTGTGAGCTGGTGGGTGTTTGCACATGTCCAGAATGTCTCTGTGGTGACGGCCAAAATTCCTGAACATCCAAAATTGAGATCAAGTTGCCTTCAACGAGCCCCCATCGGTGCAAAGATAAGCTATGTGCAGGAACACCATAATCTGAGGACACAATTCTTGGCTTATATCCAGTTGGATTTTCTCTTCCCCTCCAGCATGGAGCCATAAAGGCAAAAGAAATAAAACTCTGAAGTGCTGCTAAATATAAGGACGACACCTCTGGCTTAGGAAGCCCCTGAACAGCAGAGAACTGGAGCCTGGAGAAATGTTTTGGGATGATTCTTAACGTTTTGGTGTGTCTCTTACTCCTTTGTGCTTCCCTTGTTGCTGGGAACCAACAAAGAGAAGTGAATATATGGTTGTCCCACAGTCTCCACTGAAGCCTTTAGAAGTTGGGAAAGTGGACTCCCTATGGCTGATCAAAAAGGGAAGGTTGAAGGACAAATGTAGAGTCTGGGGAGACTTGGTGCCTATTTGGGAGCTTGGGGTTGTGTGGGGATATCACCCACCACCAGTGAAAGGAGACGTCTCTCTTCTCTGTGCATCAGCAGGTGGAACATCTTGGGAGTTCATCCTCTTGCTAGATACTGATGCTAAGATGGTCTTCATGGACCTTGCAGGACTGTCACGAGCAGATTCCTCCTACTCCAGTTCCTCTCAGTTGGCCTCTGCTGCCAATGGATTTTTATTTCTTGGGTTATCTACTTCCCAGAGCCCCGCAGTGGTGCCAAGCTGGGCTCCTTCATGCTCCTTCCCAACTCCAGGCTTTTCTTCTTGGTCCCAGGCTTTCCAGCATGGTTCCTGAGTAGCCCATATCAAACATTTCCTTAGTCCAGAAGTTCTTGCTCTTACTTGCTCCAGGTCACACTGTGTCTTTCCCTGCACTGGATCTACTGGCAGTGGTTCCAGTCTTTCCCTGTGAGCACTGAGCCAGCAGGCTTGTTCCAGCTGCTCCTACTAGAGCTGTGCAAATCACTGATTTCTTTGGGTTGGCCCACGGAGCAGATTGCTGACAATGTTCAGTGTGAAATGGAAGCATCTCCATTCGAGCTTAGTCTGCTTAAAGTCAAGTCATCTGGCCTCAGAGCACAATTTTTGAGCAGAGGCATTTCAGGAGGGGGGGGGGAAAGAAGTAAAAAGAAAAGTCTAAACAAAACACTTCTTCCTTGAAATGTTTTCAGGCTTTTGGTGGAAACTATTCCCTGAGCTTGCAAATAGTTTCGGTAGGCCCAAAACCCTAAATTTTTTTTTTTTTTCAGTGAATAAATTCTTCATCCAAAAACCTCCTTGCAGAACCCACCTCCTGGTGTTGTCCGTGGGTCAAACCCAACGGCGGGTGTCTGCCCACCTCCTCCCCGGGTGCAGGCACAGTCTCTATCCCAGGAAAGCTCTCTAAATGCTTGGTTTAATCATTCACCTCGGTCACAGTTGAACCCGATCCTTCGCCAGCCTGAATATTTTGGCTACTAATATTTGCTCAACGAATAGCTGAAATGTCCAGAGTAGACAACCTTTAAACGCAGAGCCCTCTATTGTGGTTTTCTTCTGCGGCAGCGTGAATTTCCTTGACTTTTGCCTGAGCAGTCTCTAGAAACCCCATAATAATCACGCTATTATCTCTTACTAACTGCGAAGGAATGTTGATGTAGGAAAGACCTGTGCTTTCGAGGCAGGTTAGACAGATTATAAAGGTTTATTTCCTTTTTCTGATCGTTTGGCGTCGTCTTAATTCATCCGCTCTTTGTTTGGCCCCCAGATGACTTCTGGGTTTCTTAGGCACGTCTGGGCCATGCTTTTTTTGGTCTTTTTTTTTTTTAAGCCATTTTGGCCTTTTCTAGTTAGGAATCATTCTTAAAACTCAGGGCACATCCCCTGCCATGGAGTGTGTGTGGGGGGTCTGGTCTTTAACTCTCCTTTTTCTGGGCTCTGTTTTTCTTCATCAGTGAGGTGTCTTTAAGCTTTGATGACTTGAACTTCTACGTGGTGACATTTGTCTGCTTACTTTGGAAGGTGTCTCATGGTTGCTTTGGGAAGAGCTGGTATTTCAGAGACTGGAGCAGTAAGTCCTCTGGACAAATCAGAGCCCCTCCACGCTTGGCACTGGACCCTCCTTTGGCAAACTGCCTTCTCCAAACATGCTGAAACACATTTCTTTTGAGGGCTACCAGCTCCATCCCAGTTTTAACTCCTTTCACCCTGTGATCATTCCATCCCTTTGAGCAGCATCTTCCTTTGGTCACTTCCAAAACACAAGGCAGTTGAGGATTATGACTCTGAGTGGGGTTGAGGGTCTGGTGGGAATGCAATTGCTCCTGATGGATCTGTCATTCGAGACCTTAACTCAACTGGGCTTGCAGCTGGAAGTGGTCTGGGAGGGGTAGCTGGTCCTTAGATGATAGCCACTAGCTGCCCATCTCCACCTTGCATCTGGTTCATAAAACCTTGTGCTGAAGTGGAGACATTTTGGTGTCAAACCCAACCTTGGAAAGGTTTGGGAGCTCGTGCCCTCCCATCTGCTGAATCCAGACCCATCCTGGCAGGGCTTCAGGGCTGGAGGGAAGAAAACATTTCAGGTGGGACATGGGAAGGAGAGGAGAGAGGGTGTCTTCACTTTTCCTCCTCTGTATGCAAGTGGCTTCTGATTTGAGGCCAGGTAAGCCTGAAGCATTTCCTTTCATGTGGAGTCCTGTAGAAAGGGAAATCCAAGCAGGGTGAGAAGCAATTTTCTTTGTTCCTAGGTCAAATGATTAGTTTGAAACCTGTTAGAGATGCATTCACACCACTTTCACCTGTTGCTGTCAGCACCTTGCCCTTATAACAATATAGTTTTGTGAAGAAGAGTAATGAGGCTTTTTTAGCAAGCACATGATGAACCCAGACAGAGTCACAATCTGAGTGTAGATACACAAGGTATGTGGCTTCATGACCAGAGCTGCCTTGTGTCTGGCCAGCTTGGAAGGGGGCCAGAGGATCTTGATTTACATCCATTTATTCAAACTTGGCCATGGCTCCTCACTCCCTAACTTGCTTGAGGTGAAACTAATTCTGCAAAGCTTCAGAGTAATTATTCCACAGGCTTCAGAAGGAATTGGCCCTTCATTAAAAGGAGATTCTCTGAGAGCTTTGGGCAGTCATCTGTTTAATTTGGAAGAACGTTGGTTTTCCTTTACTGTCTTCTTCACCTTTTGTTTTTCATTCCTCTCTTTTTCTCTATTTCTAATTTCTTTTGCCTCCAAAGGTGAAAGGGGCTGAGGAAGGGGTGACTAAACTGTCCTATTTTCCCATTTTAGTCTCACAGAAAAAAATGTGTGAAATAAAAACACACTGTTGAGATAAAACTGTGTGGATTGGGGGAACAATGGCTTTCAAAAAGCATCACCTCTTGGTATCCTGTGTCTCACATCATTTGGGATGTTCAGTCTCTGTAGGACATGAGGCATAGCTCCAGCTCTTGCAGGGACATTCACAGGCAAAGCCTGCCTTGCTCTTGCCCCTGAAAGATGGACTCATCCATGGCTGCAGCATCTTGTTGGCATATTTTAGTTCAAGATTGATAATGTTGGAGCCAAATGGTGCCAAGGGAGTCTCTCCATCTCCTTCATCGTGCTTGCAAGCAGGACTTTTTACAGGAACTGTTGTTGCAATGCCTGAGGAAGGATCTGCTCTCCAAAGGCAATGCTGAAGGGCAGGTAAACTCTTGACCAAGCATGTGACTGGCCTTAGGCTTTGTATGGGAATGTCTGTGTTCCCTCCACCCCTCGGGTTTGAACAATTGGCATTTATTTCCAGTGGGGACAAATTTAGGCAAAGTAGCAAACTGAGTCATACTAATCATCTGCAATTTGGGTGTTCTGAGTGTGTATGAACAGCTGGACTCCAAATCCCTTTAGACTATATTAGGAGTTGAAGGTCACTGGCATGTCTTTAGGAAGGTAATTTCCCCTGACTACTAATAAGGGCTTGAATTTTTAGCTGTGACCTCCACGTTACCAAAACCTCCCATGTCTGTGTGTGTTTCTTCTTCACCTTTTCCTGTGATGGTTGCATGAAGAGTCACCAGTCTTCTGACAGAAACAATCTGGTTTATTTTCTTCAGCGTCAGTCCTGCCTAATCAAGGGTAAATCCTTTAGTATGAAATCCTCTGTCTTGATGTGTCTTTTTCTCATTAATTTGGTCACCTACTTGCTGCCTTTTATTAAGTCTTTGCCTCTCACTATAAAATTGTCCTATGTGTAAATATTGTTCAGATCCCCTCCAGTCTCTTGGGGCTTGACTTTCAGATTAGTTTGAAATTTGGCAGCAACACCCTGGTGAACACGAGCAGTTCCAAAATCTTAATTATTTCAAACAAACACTAAACATTCCTAAAGACTCCCAAAACGAGATGAAAACAGTCACTTTCCCTTTGAACCTTGCTTTTGGAGGCAGTTGCTCCTGCCTTTAATACTAGGAGGTAAAAAAAAAAAAAAATCCTCACCATCATCCCAATCCATAAATCAGAGAGGATTTAGTTGGAGAGTAAACTCTATTTTGGGTGGGAATTGAATTTTCTATGGAAAACTTTAACGTTAGCCAAAGAAAATCCTCTATAAAATATGGCACGGGTTTTCTTCAGGCTCCTCTTTTCTCCTTGGGGTGAGGCGTTCAGCCAGGTCATCTTCCATAATCCATCTCTTAGCAAGGGGTAGAGGCATCGTACAAATTCCTGGTTGTTGAGCACTGACAGATGTAACCTGGTATGAACTTCCCCTTTGCTATATGAGGTAGACAGAAGTCTGGTTTCTGGTGGTATTTTTTTTTAACAAAACCCCTTTTTTTTTAATGCTTTCATAGTCATGAGGTACATAATTTCACATATAGAAAGGAAACTTGATCATTCCTATCCAGGGTAAACAATTTTCTCCTTTCTATCGAAAAAAAGAGAAGAATCTTTCAGCTCTTCTCTTCTGAAATCCCAGCTGCTGCTTTGGGTGCCTACATAGCAACTAAAACATCTGTTCTTCATGCGACTGGGTCTGAAAACGGTGGGTGAGTTTGCTACATGGAAGTGAAATGAAAGCAAGGAGGTTGTGTCCCTGCTCTCAACCCCTCCTGGCAACCTCCACGCATTCGAAACCCACAGGCTGAAAACCACGTTTGTAACTTATCCTTTTCTGAGCTATTTTAGTAGCTAACGTTATTAGTGTTAGTATAATTAGAGGCATTCCAGCTTGGTAATGGATTCCATTCTGGGAGACATGAGTTTGCTTAGCCCTGGGCTTCAGTCAGCTAGAGTTTCCCAAATTGAATGGAAGCTGAAGATCCAAACTTCCTTGGGGTGAAGAATTATATTTGCGTTCCAAAGCCTTGTCTATCCCAATTTCCCTTCATGATTTCCACTCTTTCTGACGCTGGTATGGCCCCTGAGTTTGGAGCACCATCGTGGGCTGGCCTGTAGCCCCACTTGGTAAGAAAATGGCCTTTGTAGATGACCAGGTTCCATGATGGTCAACAGGGTGATCTCCACTGGAGAGCCTGTAGCTTCTCCTTGCAGGAATGGGAAGAAAGGGGAGAGGTCCTGGAGCAAAAAGGAGTCTGATGTGTGTAAAGAGGAGCTGTGGTCTGCTCCCTCCTGCCTTGGTGGTGGACTGACAGCCTCATCCTAGCAAAGCCTCATCTTCTGGGCGGGTTCTGAGCAGGGAGGCTCTGATGGTTTTATTTAGCATTGTTTTGCCGACACAAAGCTTCCCTCCCTGGTTCCTGCTGGTGGGGGCTCTGGGGGTGCCGAGTTACCCTTCTACTTGTGAGGCCAGCCCTGAAAGGAGCTGAATTAGGATCAGTCTTCTGGTGCTGGGGGCTTTGTGTGCAGCCCCTGGGAACGGAGCAGGGCTGGGAGCAGTGCAGTCTCCCAGCTGGAGACAACTTCACCAGCTTGGAGGGAGATATTTTTTGTCTTGCCAGCTCACAGTGCTGCCAAGCAGAAGGTAAAGTCATGAGAAGAGTTGGAGGGGGTAAGCAGGGTGGGAGGGAGCTCTGCCTCTAACCAATTCCACCTGTTCCTGTGCACACAGACTTGCTCTAATTTCTGGCCATCTGTATTTTTACTTTACGCTCTGCCTCACAGTCTCCTCCAAAAGGTTTTTTAAATTACTTTCCCAGCCTCCTCCTTGCAGAGAGAGCAGCTGATTAGTGGCTCTCCCTATTTAATTTTCCTATCTAGGCTAATTATTTCTCTTGATGGTCTGTTTATCAGGCTAGTTTCCCTTCTGGGCTGGTTTGCTCTGTGATGCTCTTCCAAAGAGGGGAGGACGGGTAAATAAAAACCAGACAAGCCAAGTAGATGCAACTCCATCCACATTGTTTCTTATTAACATGAACACTAAATTCTTGGGCCACCCTTCTCCACAAAGGAACCCATCTTCCCCTTAGTTTCAGTGGTTTATTACCCCATCATAGGCCATTCACTGTTTCTACATAGCTGTCCCTTCCCAAATTGTATCTAGGGACTGAACTACCCAACAGCATCTTCTTCCCTTCAAAGTTTGTGTAACTTTGCAGATACACGTACCCAAAGTGGAAGATTTTATACCCAGTGACTGAGCATGGGTACGTGGCAGTTAAGTTTAATACATTGGTCCTATTTGAGAAGAATGAGGTCTAAAAATGGGTCTCTTGCTTCCTGTGTGAGTCTGATGTCTCAGCAGAGCCAAGATATCAAGGTATTTTTCTGTGTTGTGAAGAGCCAGACTCATGGAGAAGTCTGTTGACTGTGAGTCCTGAAGGCCATAAGTTTCTCTGCCTTATAACATCCCAACACCTTGCTCAGTGAAGCAAAACCCTTTTTCCCTGTTCATAGCATCTTCTGAGTTGATTGCTCCCTGGAGTCCAGTTTGTAAATGCCACCATTTATTCATGCATCACCTGTACTGCCAAGATGATGACTCTTATGCTAGGAATTGCCCTGGCTGCTGGGGCAACACTGCACCATCCTCGGGGTGGTCAGGCATTTCAGTAAGGTGCCCCCACTTGTACCTGGGGAGAAGCAGAGGATGTCCAGATTGGGTAGGTCTACACAGCTCAAAGCTGTCTGTAGTAGCCTTGAGTGAAAACGAATGTCACAAAGAGCACAAGCAGGGTGGAGAGGATTCTCCAGGGTCTATGAGATGCCTTCAAAGGCTATTTTCCTTTGTGTGGTTTTCTTAGTCCTCCACAGAGAGTTTAGGGCAAGGATTGGGATAGACTCTACCTGCTCAGAGAACATTCAGCCATAGGAGCAAGGGCTCCTTATCCAAAGTGCTGTCATCCATTAGACACTCCATTTTCTCAGGACCCTACCAGTGGGCAGAGGTCTTCCAGTCCTTCCTGGATGAGACAGGGCTGGTGATGCAGCTTCACCTCCCAATAGTGTCATCCATTAGACACTCCATTTTCTCAGGACCCTACCAGTGGGCAGAGGTCTTCCAGTCCTTCCATCAAGGGATGAGGCAGGGCTGGTGATGCAGCTTCACTTCCCAATAGGGCAGGTTCATGCCAAGTGCTGGATGAAGCTGAAGGTTTCTAGAGGTAAAGCTAGAATGCACAAATCTGTGGAGTATCTTTTCCTGAACTCCTCTGAACTTCAGGAGGTGCTCCTGTGGAATAGGTTATTTCAATACTAAGGGCTGTCCAACCTCAGTGTTTTGTATTGACTTTGTTTTCACAGGGGAGTGGAACTGGGATCTCCTAAAGGGGCAGCTACAGAGCAGCTGTTGGATCAGTCCTGAGTCTTGGAGCCCTGGGGATTGGAGCTGATCTCATCTGTTGTAATTTTGGTTTGTTTTACTTCATGAGCAGATCGTGCAGTAAGTGTCTTCTTAAATCTTCTCAGAGATAAATGCCTCAGGACTGAGACTTTCAACATCCCTTGTTGGGCTTTCTTTGTGATATATCATATGGACCACACATGTAAATATCTAGTTCTGCTGTTGATGACCTGAGCAAATGAGTGACATAGATAATATGTTGTTGTTGTTCTAGTAGTTTCATGCTCTTAACAACAAATTTTCAGCATTCTTATAATTTCTTTGTGCTCCTGGCTTACAATACACACAGAGCTGCTGATTTTATAAAGGTTCATTGTACTTCTTCGTGGTTAGCAGGCCCACTTATCTTGATTTCTTTCTGAATGAAGATCCCAGCAGGCCAATAACTCTTGTCCCTTGTACCTTGTGTTCTTTCAAGGCAGAGTGAGGCACCATGAATGATCACAGTGGCAATACTCCTTCCTTCATCTCTCTTTCTACCTGATGTACCATTCAATTTGGATTTTGGTTTTAATTTACTACAGCTAACAGTAGTTCCTCCAGTAAATAGGCTAGGGACTGCTTTTCAGTAGGATGGTGTAGATGCTTGAAGTATACCAGGGTTCATAAAGCAACTGGACAAATTCATGGCAGAGACCTTCAGAAGGGATGTCTCCATTCTTGGAGGTGTTCAAGACTCAAATCTACAAGTCCTGAGCAACCTTGTCTAATTAGACCCACTTTGAGCAGGGGCTGCACTAGGAGACCTAAAGACACCACGTTGTTGTAGGGTGCTGGGAGAACACTCTGGAGAGTATTGCTTCAAGATTGACCCTGTTTTTAAAGCTTCCCCTCCCCAGTTCCTTGCTTCTTGATGAGTATCAGAGACAGGGTATAGGGTGAAAGAGTCCTTTGGTGGACTCAGTTTGGTTTTCCTCTGTTATTCTGAAATTGTAAGTCACAGATGTTGCTGGTTGTCAAAAAGTTTGTTCCATTAAACTCAAGAGCAGGATAATTTATTTAATCTAAACCTCTTTTGTCTGATTAAACATGTATAGTTAAACATACACACTGCAGAATGGTTCATTTGCTATTTCTTACAGTTTTATCTTTTTACTGCAGTCTTTTGGGGCAATATGTGGAGATCTTTGACTTTTTCCAGAGCTAAGGCAGCCAAACCCAGTTCCCCACTGAACTGAAGAAATGGCTCCTTATGTTTTCTAAGGGTTGTCTTTGCTTTGGTTTTCCCAACAGCAGCTCACTTCCCAGTTCTTTCTTTGCAAAGGTGGGCAAAGACAGTAGTGAGTGGCTTTTTGCTCTATCCAGGCTGTGAAAAATCACCTAAATGTGCTAAAATTATGACCATGGCAATCTCTTTCTGGAATGAAGTCCAGCTTCCAGAGCCATCCTGCTGAGCATGGTGCTGTCTCTGTAGCCCTTTTTCCAGAGGCAGATGTGTAGACTGCTGGGTGAGGAAAGATGGGGCTATGGTAGAGATGAGTCAAGTCACAGTTTGTGGGGAAGGTCTGCTCTGAAGACCAAGACATCTACTCCATTTCCTTTCTCTGCCTCCTAGTCAGACTGGAAAATGGTAGGGCTTGAAAGGCCATTGCTCAACGTGCACAGCTCTTCAGCCACAAGCTAACTTCTCTTTTTCAGCCTGCAAAGGAATGTCAGACTGGCACTTGGCCTGGTCATTAAAGACATTAGAAATTAGAATTCATAAACTCATAGAACAATTCAGGTTGGAAAGCACATCTGGAGGTCATCTAGCTCAAATCCCTACCCAAACCAGCCCGAATAGATCAGGTTGCTCAGGGGCTTTTCCAGTGGAGTCTTCAAAGATGGAGCTGGCCCCACTTCTGTGAAAATGTTCCAGCGTTTCAACACTGTCATGGCAAAACCAAAGAAGTCCTTAAATCTAATCAGAGCTTCTCAGGTTTTAAAACATGTCCATTGCCTCTTGTCCTATCATTGTGAACCTTTGAGAAGAGTCTGTGTTTTATGTGTCCTCTGATAAGGTAGCTGTTGGCAGCAGTAAGGTCTTGCCTGTCCCTTCCCTCCTTAAACCTCTGTTTGCAAGGCTGAAGTATGGTCTCCCAGAACCAGATGTGGTTCTCAGGGCAAGTGTTCCAGACCTCCAACCATCTTGGGGCCTCCACTGGCCTTTCTTTGTGATGTCTGCATCTTTTTTTTTTGCACTGGAAAGTCCCACTCTGGACACAGTTCTCCACTTGTGGTCTCACAAGTGCCAAATGGAGGGGAAGGGTGATGCCCTTGGACCTGCTGCTGCACTCTTGCTAATCCAGCCCAGGATGGAGATCCTATGGGAACAGGATTGGAATTCACACTGTCTAGAGGAACAAACTTCTTGGGCAGGCAGCTGTACCATTGATTATCCCTGATGAAGCATGAACAGAACCCAAGATTCCAGAAATCTTGGGGCAGCTTTAGCTCTGCTTTGGAAAGCAAAGAAACCTCTCCCTTTTTTTTTTTCCTCATTCCATGAACAGCAGTACTCTTTTGCCCTCTTTGCCTTGTTTATGGAGGTTTCAAGTCTGTGGAGAAGGACCAGGAGTGCTGCTCTAACTTGAGGAATCCACAATGTGAACGTGATGCATGGGTAGAATGGTTTCCACTGGGATGTCTCTGGCATCTACTGGGATGTATTTGAGGCTGCAGCTACAATCCTGGGTTCAGTTTTGGGCTCTTCACCTCAAGATGGGTGTTGAGGGTCTGGAACATGTCCAGAGAAGCTAGTAAACTGTCTGGAGAAAAAGTCTTGTGGGGAGCAACTGAGGGACCTGAAGTTGTTGAGCATGGAGAAAAGGAGGCTCAGGGGAGACCTTCTGGCTTTTGACGACTCCCTGAAAAGTGGTTTGGGCCAAGTGGGAGTTGGGAGAAAAGACTAAGGATCAAGAGATAGGATGAGAGGAAATGGCCTCAAGTGGCACCAGGAGCGGTTTAGGTTGGATCTGAGAAGCAATTTCTTGCCCTTGAGGGTTTTCCAGGGCTGTGCCAGGCTGCCCAGGGCAGTGGTGGACTCCCCATTCCTAGAGGGGTTTCAAGCCATGGAGATGTGGTGCTGAGGGACATGAGTCAGTGGGGACCTGGCAGTGCTGGGGGAATGGTTGGACTCAATGATTTTAAAGGTCTCTTCCAACCCAAACGATTCCATGGATGCTCCATGCAGTAGGTGCAGCTGGAGCTGTTCATCCATGTGGCACAAGAAGACGTGGCTGCTATAACAGCCTGGATGCAGAGAAGCTTTTGCAGCACGGATCCATAGTCACATAATGTGAATCAGCCTGAACCTTCCTGGAAAAAAATAGTCGACTTTTTGTTTAGCCATAAAAAAAAAAAAAAAGAAATCCAACAAGCTCTTTTGTTCCGGAAACCTCTGGGCATATTAAGCGAAACCAGATCCTCGAGGGTGGGGGTGTTGGGGGAGAGAGGCATACAGGAAAGCAATCAAAATGTACTGGAGGAATTTCTCCTTTCTGGAAGAACATAAACCAGTAACAGAATGTAAACAACCCGCCATATGTAACTTGTAAATCAGAAGTAAAAAGAACGAGCTCCCAGCAGGCCATTGTGAACGGTTGGCTGTTGAGTCTTTTTATTTTTGTTCTTCTTGTTTGATTTAATTTTAAATTTGTCATTCTTTTCCCTCCTCTTCCTGCTCCCCCAAGATGAACCACAAGCCGAACTCTTAAAGCTCGGCCTCCTAAGTGGTGCCTGAAATAGTCACAGTGTATTAATTTTGCAGCGGCTGGAGCACGGGGTGGAACGAGGTCTGACAATGGTTCCTCCTGAACTCCTGCCAGCGGCAGGACTGGGTTGGGACAAGGCTGAATTCTCTTCCCAAATTAATCACTCACCTGTGCTAGGCGGTGTAGGAGCTGAGCACAGTGTTTGTTTAGACTACAAGGAGTGGCAAAGTTGGAAAGGAAAGAGATAGCTCCTTTTTACAGGCTCTTGGGAGGACGTGTTTTGCAGCTTGAAAACAACTTCTGTTGTTAACAAATACAAAGCCACTCTATGTAGACCGTAGACCTGCTTTCCCCCAAAGCCCTTTTCTAACAGAAGGGGAAAAAAAATAACCCCTAAGCACATGATTTTTTAAAAGCAAGTAGGAGTCTGACAGAGTAAACCATAGAGCTGTTGCTCCTGCGCTGCGAAGTGGACCCCAGGGGATGGAAGAGGACAAGTTGGATGCTCTTCACCAAAATACCCACCTGCCCCTTTTGGATTGACAGCCACATGGATTCTAGGCAAGCTGGTGGTGAGGATGGAGCTCAGCCCTGTGAGGCAGGATGGGTTTGGGTGTGGAAAAAGTGGATCTACCCAAGATACATGTTTTGCCCTACAACGTATTTCTAGTTGTTTTTTTTTGTTTGTTTGTTTTTCTAAGGATGTAAACCAAGAAATTTCCAGAAAAGCTTTTTTTTTTTAAAAAAAGGAAAACAGTTATGTTGCATGATATCAGATATGCCTCATTTTTTTTTTTTTCTAGCAGCTATACAGAACCCCAGCATGGTGGGGCTGGCTGGGACCTCTGGGGATCATCTC
>NW_008584679.1:3563-18349 GCF_000691845.1 Merops nubicus | reverse complement strand
CCCCGGGGCCCTTTAGCTCTTGCTCAGCACTGCTCAGATCCCCTCTGAGGCTTCTCTTCTCCAGCTCAGCAGCCCCAGGGCTCTCAGCCTGGCCTGCCACAGAGATGCTCAAGGGCCACCCTCCTCATCTTCATAGCCTCTGCTGGATTCTCTCCAGTAGTTCCTGGTCTCTCGTGAACTGGGGAGCCCAGCACTGGACCAAATCCTCCAGATGCAGCCTCCCTCAGGCAGAGTAGAGGGGGAGGAGAACCAACCTTGACCTGCTGGTACCTTGATCTCACCATAAAGCTGCCTTCACGAGCTGAGCTCTGATCTCTGAGCATAATGCAAATTAATAGGAACAAAACAAGAGCACCATTTTGACTTTTCAATGCCTACAAACAACAAACTCAATTTATAAACACAGTGTCCTGAAGACAAAAGCTAAAAGAGATAATTTCTTTTTATTCCTCTCCCATGTTAAAATGAACAAAGCCCTCTCGTCGTTGTTTGTTGTTGTGAAATTGGGGGGGGTGAAGGGGCCAACCCAGCCTCTGGAACATTTAGGGACTTCACCTCATATCCATTTCAAAGACACCTCCCTGTAGCTGAGCTTGCAAGTAGGGTTTAGCCAGGGAATGTGGCTCATTTGCATGATTTCATCTCTCCACCTAAAATAGGGGCATTTGTAGTAATTTGTTAAAGCAGCGATTAGCTCTGATCCTTTCCGCTGTCAGCTGCTCTGCTGGCAGGGGGATGGTTCCAGCTTTGGAAATCCCCCCGCCCACCACTGCCTGTTTAGGATCACTACCTCCTCAAGGCAATCCTTCAACTTCAAGCAGATCTGTGAAGGCTTTCTCAGAGCCTTGTCTGCCCTTATCCTGATGACTCCAATGCATCGTGTTCCTGACGAGGTTCCGCGGGAGATTAAAGGTGGGGTGGGTGGCAGGTTTGGGGAGGGGCTCCTCAGGCTCATCTCCTTTAAAGCTAGAAAGGTCACTTATATTTTGGGCTGCTGGAGGTAGCAGACTGTGACAGGCTGCAGGTGAAATCCAAGAGCGTGCTTCTGCTGCCCTCCTCCTCCATACTGGCTGTTTGAAGGGCAAGGATGAAAGAAATTGGGCACCTTCCTCGCTCATCAGGAAGATGGAGCCACTGGGGATGGCTTCAGAGTCTAGAGAAGCAGCATTGGTCTTGTCCAGTGCTGTGAGACTAAGCATGCTTGAAAGGCAGATGGTTTTTGAGGTGTGCAGGAACAGGAGCTGAGGGGCTGCAGCCCAGCTGGGACTGGTGTCCTCTGATGGAGGCACTCAACAGCTCTTCCTCTCCACCTTGCCCTCATGAATAGCTTTTGCCCCACAGGAGGTCCCTCAGGTGATGGTAGCAGTGACAAGGGACTGTGTGTATCCTACACCAGGGCTTGCAACAAACCCAGGGAGGGGTTCAGTGCTTTGACAGCATTGAGACTGCACTGGGCATGGAGTTGGAGCTCAGACCATGGAGCCTGGACTCCTGCCCCTATCACTCAGGTCTTTGGTGTTGCTCTACGCTGGAAACACAGGGTGGAGGAAATGCAGGGAGTGGGGATAAACCAGTGCTGCTGCCTGTGAAGACCAATATGTGCATCTTCAGGACAAGATGTGACAATCCTCAGGCTCCAATAACTGCTGAGGAGCACCCAGTTGACAGGAGAGCAGTTGTGCCACTGTAGCTACACCAAAGTTAGTGGAGATAGCTTCTACTCTAGGAGAAAACTGCTGTTACTATGGTGGCCCTTGTTGCTGAGAGGCATTTCACAAGTCTTGTTGGAAGAACCTACTCTGGCTGATGTTTCTGCTTTACTGGTGCCTGTCCTGACCCCGGTGTCAGTGTGGGGACAGTGTCCTGTTCACACAGCGCTGGGCAGAAGTGTGCACACAGCTGGTGCTCAGGACCTTCCCCAGAAGCAAATATCATTTGGGAAGGTTTGTGTTGGAAAAGCCAGGAAACAGAAGAGGCAAGTGATGGTTCAACCAAATATCACAAATGAGGATAATCCTGGGGGGGTTTGGGGAAGTCATTTAAGGTCTGTAATTTAAAAAAAAAATCGTTATTATCCAAAACATGTTTAGCTTGAAAACATCCTTGGAACTATTTCTTTTTGAGCTAAAATATTTCCCTTAAGAAATATAATTAGTTTTTTTTTTTAGTGGGAGAGTAAAGCAAAATAATCATGGCAATTTTCTGAAACGATCTGAACTTGAAGAACTATTTCAATAAACTTCAATCAGCTGATTTTAACCAAAAGTCGAGCTAAAATGTGTGACTTGACCCTAATGAGAAGCTTTCTGAACGTTCAGACCCAACTCAAAAAGCTTAACCAACCAGGAGAGGACTGTGGAGAAGAGGTGGCGTGGAAATGTCTGTTGCCTTCTTGGGTGTTGCTCATGGGGATGCTGCAAAACCCATTACTCAGACAAACATTTTGCAGGCCACTGGGGTCTGTCCACGATCCAACACTATCTCTTATAATTATCTAGAGGGAAATATAAAGTTCCTGGTAAAGTCTTTCAGATGGTGCAATCTTGGCAGCGAGGTCAAGCATGGACAGGACAGTTATATGAGGTGATTGTGATGATTTGGGAGAAAAAATATCTTCTTGATTGTGTTGATGCAGCCAAGGGCAAGTTTACACTTCTTGAAGAGGTTACGAAAGGAGACGGCGCCTTGGAAGGCAACAGCTCTGGGAAGGCTTGGGATTAACAGCAGATAACAAACTGCATGGACAGAAATGATTGTAAACAGCAGGAAATCCGTCAACGGGCTGCTACGCCTGTGCTGGCTGGACAGCTGGGGAGGACACAGCTGAGGACACCTAAGGTGAACTGGGAGATGAGCTTTTGCACTGGAAGGACACTTAAGACCTGGGACAGACAGCGGGTGGGTGGGGTAGGGTGGGGAATCTCCATCCTGAAGGACTGGGAGCTCTTGCAGGAACAAATTGTCCTGCAGGCAGTTAGATGAGCTTTCCCAAGCTCCTGGCTTGGAGCTGGCTGAGCTTTGCTTTCTGAGAAGGATCAACTTTTTGGCTTGGAAGTGGGGTTTTTTCTGTTGTTCCTGTAGAAATGAGGGGTGTGCGTGGGTGTTCCTGTCTGAAAACCAGTTTAGCCAACTGAAATGTTACGGTAAGATTTGTCAGAGATGATGGGAATGCCATTGGATTAATGTTCTCACTGGCAAATTGAGAGTTTTATACAATTGTATTTTTTTCTTTAAGGAATATTTTTTTTTTCTGGGGATGATCAAACTCTCCAGGTGTTCCTTTTTTTCCACTGCAGTCTTTAAAATGTTTAAATGTGTCTTGCTTTCTCTTCCTTTGTTGAAGGTAAGAAACATTTTTGGTTATACCTATGCCAATAAATATAGAAACGAGATACAAGGAAGAAATTTTTTGCTCTGAGGTTGGCCCAGGTTGCCCAGAGGGGTGGTCAATGCCCCATCCCTGGAACCATTCCAGGTGAGGTTGGCCAGGGCTCTGAGCAACCTGCTCTAGTTTCAGATGTTCCTTCACGGTGCAGGGAGGTTGGTCTAGGTGACCTTGAACAGTTCCTTCCAGCCCAAACCATTCTATGATTCTATGAAATCCCAGTGTTTGGGACTGCTCTCTGGTCCTGAAGCCACCAGATCAGCCTGTGTCCACGCTTTGGCTCTCTTATCCTCTGAAACAGGGTGGCTGCGTCCCAACTGGCTGTTGGGGGTGGTCTCTGCCTCAGGGTAGCTCCTGTTCAGGCACTGGTAGAATCATAGAATAAGTTCTTCCCTGTGAGGGTGATGGAACCCTGGAACAGGTTGCCCAGAGAGGTTGTGGAGTCTCCTTCTCTGGAAAGATTCTAGATCGACCTGGGCAACCTGCTCTGGCTGACCCTGCTCTAGCAGAGGGGTTGGACAAGATGATCTCCAGAGCTCCCTTCCAACCCCCACTATGCTGGGATTCTGTGATACAATACCAGGTTAGAATGGGCCTTGAGGATCATCTGGTCCAACCTTTCTTCTCAAAAGTAGAGATGGTGATGTTCCTGTGCTTGGAAATGCTCCCTGACAGTGTTTGATCTACTAGTGCAGATGTAGCCTTTGATTATTAGCAGGACCTAATGCTGTCTGGTGGGACACATGACTGCTGTGATAAACAGTGCTTGAGGTTGAGCAGAGTCAAAGGATGCAGAGAACTGCTTCATGGTGCCCTGTTAGGACTTGTCTTCTCTTTCCTGATAAATTCAGGCACTGGAGCTACAAGAGGGGTAAAAAAGCAACCACCGCCTCCAGTATTGACACAGATGTGTTCCTTAGTCATGAACTGGCAGAGGTGTTGTTAGCATGCATCTCTTCTTGTGGAAAAATCACCATTTTTGTGGTGATTTTTTTTTGTTTGTTTCTTGGGTCAGGCCCTTGGTTGGTCTGAATCAGAAGAGTGTGGCCAATGCCAGGAAATTATGCTCCTTTCTACCAGTTTGGGATACTGGCCAAGGATGTGCTGTCGCTCCCAGTTTGCCTGTGCTGTGGCATGGTGGTGAGGAGCAGCTTTGAGGAGGTATTTCCACTGGTAGAGGGGTCACAAAAGATAAAATACTGTCTCACCATGTCTTTTCTCTGGAGCATCCGGATTCTGGTTTCATATAGAGACAGTGGGAAAAGATTTGTCTTAGAGATTAGGTAAGATGTACACAGGGAAAGGTCAAAGGACATAGTACTGGTGACTAACCTGGGACTTGCAGCTTCTCTCCACCATCTCTAGTGGAGTTCAAGCATGGCAGCCCTTACCTAGCAGGAGCTCTGAACACAACCTTGCCACATTTCATGGTGGGGACTTGCCCAGTACTGTGCTATGAGCTGCTGCCAGCTGCTACATCTGCTTGTTCTCCATCTCAGCGGAGCAGCCAACAACTTGGGGCACAGGATCTCCTCTCCTCTAAGGCAGCCACTGTGCCTGGAGTGGGAGTGGAACCCTCTCAAGGGAATTTGAACATCTGTACCTCCACCTTTTCAGTTCATCAGGGTTTTCTTCCTCCTCAGAGGATGATCCTGGAGCCCTTGTTGTTACAGGGGAAGCACCTGGATCCACAGGACGTGTAGGAACTGAACTTGTTTTGAAAGCAATGTGATTTGCACACATTTCTTTAGGGTGCTGGTACCTGATTCTATATGACCCAAACCAGCAAGAAGTGCAGGCACAGGCTCAGGCCCTTGGAGCATACGAATGTTACAGAAATGAGTCCAAGAGAATACCTTAAAATAGATGACTAGATAATTTCTGACAGTTAATGACCTACTAGAAGATCTGAGAGCTTAAGGGCTCTTCATCTAGGAACTCATTAAATGCCAAACCCATTAGCTGTCGTTGCTTCTCTTACTATTTTTGGATATGTAGAAATGCTGAGGAAAAACAAAGACCTTTCTGAGGTGCTGTGGAAGTTGGAGGCACAACTGCACGTTGCTGTCTAAGTTCTGAGGGTGAGACCTCACTTGCATCAGGACCAACAGCTTTGCCCTGAGAAGCTTCAGTGGGATCCATTCTGACTGGATACTGATCCGAGACGGACATCTGGTCTTGGGGCACAAATAAAAACACAGTAGGACTTTTATTTCCAACATTCCTGCAGTTTAGACCTCGAGTTCTGAGGTGCAGTTGTGGGCCATGAAACCTCTGATCTATTTTCAACGAGATTTCACATATTTTTGTGAAGAAGGTATACAGCTTTTAATTTCTTCTGCAGATGAGACTCGCAGACCAAATACGTTTGTCAGATATTTTCCTTTGTCTCAGTTAAGATGAAGGAAAGAACACTGGTATTTGGAATCGTAGCAATTAAGCTCTAACTTTCCTATTCTGTGTGTAATTTTCATGCCGTTACGAAGACTCACGTTTCAGATCTGCAGCACCACAAGAGGAACAACACTCCCAACTTCTGCTTCCTGAACCTGGGCATAGATATTAACCTGTTTTAGGGTCTGCAGGGTCCTGCCTCTGTTAACACAGCAGTTTCAAGAGGACTTTGGCCTGGATCTCTTCTGCCATCCACGACACATTGGTGTTGATTGTGTTTGACTTGAAGGTGTCACACTAGTGTGAATCCAAGTGACTTTGGGAGTTAGATGGAGTTGCTTTGGTTTCATACCAAGACAGGACTCAAGGCTGTTGGGTGGCCATTGTGGCCCAGGGCAATTTACTGCTGGTGAAATGGCTAATGGGGGTGAAAGTTGGGACCCTGCTTCAATTATATTTATGCTGGAGGCAAAGTGCTGCTTGCCCATGGCAGGAGATCCTTTCCAGACCTACAACTGCAAAGCAGGAGAATTCCCCTGTTCTCTCTCTGTGGCTATGCCAGGATGGAAATGGTGAATTCAGGCTCTGGGACCTGTGCTTTGTAACCATGATACCCTTTCCTCAAGAGTGCCATTGTCTAGGGCATACAAGCAGCTTTGGAGAGAGGACATTCAGTGATGAAGAAGGGCTATAGCCATTGCTTTTTGGTACCACTCATCCCAGTTGATGATATGCTCTTCTGTGAGATGATCAGTGATGAATGTTGTGCTCTGGTGAATCTCTAAATGTCCAAGGAGTAAAGCAAGAAATAATGGTGATGTTTTGCCTTGTAGCTGAGCATGACCCTGTTGGGCCTCCATCTAAATACACACCCTCTCATTTGGGGAAATGAAAGGACTTGTTCAAGGTCATAAAGCAGAGCTGAGAGCAGACCTTAGCCTCTGGGCTTCCACCTCAAGGCGTTGGCTATCAGAGCTGGCCTCTGACAATGGTTTACGAGATGATTTCCCATTTCTCCTTCATGAAGTTGGTCTGACTCATCTGCACCGAGCAGACACAACTTCCTTGGTCCTGTTCCCACAGCAACAACTGTTGCCTTTGGCTTTGGTTCAACAAGGCTTCTAGGTGCTCAAGTCCCACAGCAATCGGCAGGAATTTAAGGCCAAAATGCCTTTTTGGAGCTGGGTCTCTGCTCTGAGAAGCTGTCTTGTTTCTCATGGAGCTAATGTGGCCGGTGGGAGGCTCTGAAGGTTCAGAGCTGTTGGGTTTTTTGGTTAAAAGATAAGAGTATCTATCTGTTGTGTCTACCAGCTGGTTAACCAGGCAGCCAAACAAACTGAATCAAATAGCTGTGGCTTTCCCCACTCAGTGCAACTCTGGGTCATTGAGATGAGCTTCATTTTATTTTTCTTTCCTGTGTAGCTTCTGAGATACAAAACTAATTTTACCTAGTTATAGGGAGAGATCTGGCCATAAAAACTGTCTCTGCTTAATCAACACATCTTCCCTTTCTTTTTTTTTTTGGTCCCTTCACCATGAGTGTGAGCTCTTGTTCTGGCAGAGTGACGGGTGAACCAGGCAAGGTCCATGAGGTTTCATTCACTGTTCCCAGCACAGAGACACCTGATGACAACATGCAGCATGGCACAGTGCATATGAAGCCTCCATGATCCACCTGACCTTTCTCAAGGCTTCATTTCATGCCAGCAGGAAAGCAGCAGTGGGTTGTGGCAGGTACATCCTTGTCCTCTCTTGGAACAGCATCTTGTCACCAAGACAGGTTTGCTCTGTGATGTGCCTTTTCAGACAAGGGAGATCAGGTTTTAGATTTTTATTTCAAGATGATAGTCTTGCGTGGAAAATCTGCCAAAAATTAGGATATAACAAGGGCTAGAAGGTGCCTTTCCTGTGCTGGAGGAGTGATGGTTCAGGGAACATGAGCAATGAAATGGAAAAGGTGAAGTGACTTGAACAGTGGAAATCAGCAGGAGCTGCTGTGCCCTGAACAGAGGACTGGAAACTTGCCCATCTCTGACTAACATAAGCATCGTTATTTATTCCTCCCCAGAACCAGGACCTCCCCCAGGAGCTCTTACAGATAAGATTTGCAGGAATGTTTCTTGGTAACTTTGCCCTGCCAAGGCTGCAAAGTCCACCCCGTGTAGCACCTGCCTCAAGTTTCTTTTGGGCCCCTTGTGCTGCCACCCTGTTACAACTAGTTTTTTATTTTTCTTCTTTTTTTTTTCCTGTTTTAAATTCAAAGTGCCCGAAACCCCTGAGGACTGTGTTGCAGCCTGCTGGAGAGCTGATTTTGAAGCATATTCTGAGGTGTGTTGTGAGGGCGTAGGGAGGTGCTGGCAAGGATTGGATGGCTGTGGAAGATGCAGAGCACCATGCCTGGCAGAGATTTATCTATACAGTGCACAAGGAGCAAAACCTGGAGCAAAACACCCTCACAATTGTGCCTGGGTTTCAACTTGGAGGAACTGGTTTCATCCCACAGAGAGGCAGGAACAAGCTGATGTATGTGCTAGGGATGACTGGGGCATGACCTAGGGGCAAACTGTTTTGCTAAGCCATTCATGGTTTAGATGATCCTAGTGGGTATCTAGAGCTGGCAAGGACCTCAAGGGACTGTCTCGAGACTGTGGCCTGAGCTAGCACTCAGCTGGTGGAGTTGGACATCCCTGCCAGCCCAGCTGCAGCAACATGCGTGGGCTGCAAAGCAGAATAAACCAGCCTCTGCCAAGCCCTTCCTCCTGCTCTGGGTGGCTCCTCTGAACCTGCCTTCGGTGTCATGGTACAGGGCAGATCCCCCCTGAGGGATTTCTGGGAAGAAGAGCTGTTTCCAAAAGCACCTGAGGGATGTAAGCTCCTGATAACCGTGGGTTTCTGCTGTCTGTCAGCATCGCCTGTGCTGGAGCAGGGTGAGGAGCAGGCAGGGCTCTTCCACGGTTTGGCAGTTGTCTCTCTTCTCTCTGGGCATGGCCCTTGCCTCTTAGCATCTCTTATCTCGTGTGCATTTTATTTCCCCACATGGAGTACAGCTGGGGCGGGAGGTTTATAAGCAGGAAGGCATTTCCCCTCCCCGAGCATGGCTCAGGAAAGGGGGGAGGGAAAGAGGGGAGGCGATTTTGTGGCTGACAGACCAAGGGGATCCAATGTGCCACGCTACATCTGTGGTTCCTGAGAAATCAATTAGCGAGGGAGGGGAGGGGCGGTTGGCAGACCACACGGTTGAAAGGAAAACATCACAAAAAAAAATCAGACCGGGAGGGATGTTTTGAAGAAGCAGCTCTGCTGGAAGATGTGAGCGAGAGGCTTTGTTCGGCCGCGGGTGCGTGTGAAAGAGACGCTCACCAAAAGGTTAATCGAGACCTCGTAGGGACGGTTGGCCTCGGATCTGGGAAGCAGGCTGCTAATAAAAGAGACCGAGAGACCGCACTCATCCTGTGCTGAGCAACATCACCCGGGGTCTGTGGTGTGCCGTGGCAGAGGTTGGGAAAAATGCACATTTGGCACCATCGCGGCGTTTTGCAAACTCCATTAGGAGTTAGACGGGGTATCCGGGCTTGTTTTTCAGGCTCCAGTTCCCTCCCTGTGAGTCTGGAAGACTTGAACTGCTCTGTCTTGGTATTTTGGAACGAATGCATCCAGAGGTGCTCAAAAATTTGTGTTTTTGATGCTCTTCAGGGTGGAAATGGGGCACATCAGAAAGGCCCTTGGATGGACAGCCAGCATAGACTGCAGTTGTCATGAGGGAACTTCTCTGCAACTAGTCCTTGCTCCTTGGCCTGTGCATTTATTTTAAATTATAAAAAAATCGTTGGGTCCAGGACTCTCCATTTCCAGGCAGAAGTCTCATCCCTGGTCTGGAGGAGTTTCTAGCTCCTTTCTCTTTCCCCAGAAGGAAGATGTTTTTTGGGGGGGATGTGACCCACTAATTAGGAGAGGGGTTGATGCTGACAGTGATTGTCCTCGTGGAATTTGTCATCCTTCAGGGTTGCTCTGGCAGAGTTACAGGTGTGGTTGTGTGGAGAGCTGGACCAGGGAATTGATCTGGCTGAAAACCTGTCCTTGTCACTGTCCTGCCAGTCCTGCTCACCAGCCTTGCTCATCACAGGGTTTGAGAAGTCTTCAGCTAGCACCAAAGTGAAGTAGAAGCATGTGGCTAGGGGTATGTTGGAGATGTGATGACCCTTAATACCAACAGCCTACTCCAGGATGTATCCAAGGGATAGTAGAGCTGAGATTGGTTCCAGGTGAGTAGACAACATTGCTGGAGTGTGGCATATACCGCCCTTAGTCTTCCTCTCCACGCAGAAGGGAAATTAATCCCCATTTCCTACAGTTGCTCAAACAGCTTTGCCTTTTCCTTCCCTTTCTCTCTTTCATACCATTGCAGTGGTGCCATGGCACAAGAGTGGGCACCACCATTGGTAGGAAGCTCTGAGGCCCATGGGACCCGTCTGTGGTTGTGGTGGTACACGAAGCACCTGCAGCTCTGTTGAGGAGGGAAACATAAGATGAGACCCTGCGCTGGGGGATGTGCCCTGGCAAGTGCTTTGGTTGCCTTGTGCTCTACAGGGAGGTTTGAACCCGCATCTCAAGCTTGACAATTGGAAAAACAGGCCCTTAGGGTTGAGCACTGTAACCCTTGGGTGACTTTCATGAGTAAACTTACCTGCCATCCACATAGGGATGGCAGCCATGCATGCAGAAACG
This sequence comes from Merops nubicus, assembly GCF_000691845.1. Taxonomy (NCBI): domain Eukaryota; kingdom Metazoa; phylum Chordata; class Aves; order Coraciiformes; family Meropidae; genus Merops; species Merops nubicus. Next base: position 7,845 of record NW_008584679.1, on the reverse strand, counting down.
TCCTTGCACCTTCCTCTGGGTTGTTATTCTCAAAGAAAACGTCCCTCCAAACTCCTCCCTTGTGCAACCATCCAACTTGTAGGCTTTGTCTGGTCTGCTTGTTTTCACTATGATTTTGCTCCTCTTATTAAATTCCTCCAGAACCTTTTCTAGGCTTTCCAACCATGCCTACTATGATTCCTGGCAGATGAACCTGCTGAGAAGGTTCTAACTGAGCTAAAAAACATTTGAGCAGAAGAAGGGGGAAAGTGTGTGCACATGTCTGGGAGAGGGAGAGGACTTGGGAAGGAGAGCTGCCGATGTTGTGATAGTGTCCCTGTGTGAGACGGAGTTCGTCTGGGGGTGTGAGAAAGGAATCTTTGGAAGTGAGCGTGCGTGGGCGTGAGGTGTGTGTGAGAGTGTGCCTGCATTTCCCTCCCCACACTTTGAACACCTTTTTGGAGCACGGCAGTGTTCAAACAGGCCCCCGTTCCCAAAATAATCAACCCATCTTGAAAAGTTACAAGGGCTGTGGACACCTGGAGGAGGTGGGTTTCTTGGCTGTGCCTGGTAATGCATTTTAAGCAGCTCCTGCTGGCTAATGTGGCTGTGCTGGCTGCACTGAGGGGTGCTGGAGGTCAAGGTAGGCTCATGGGGACACCTTCTCCTTAATCCCATGGCCTCCTCTTGCCAGGGCTTTCACAGCTCCTGAGAGATGAAGAAATGCAGCATCTCCTCCATCACTGCCCATTGCGTTCCCTGAAGGACATGGAGGAATTATGATCAGAGAGCCATGGGGTCAGGGCTGAGCTGTAGGTCACTTCACAGACTCCTGTAGAAGAGTGAAGTTGTCCTGATTTTTATGTTGCAAGATAATTCATTTGCTGTGAGGGTGGCCGAGCCTGGAGCAGCTGCCCAGAGAGGTTGTGGAGTCTCCTGCTCTGAAGAGATTCCAAACCCTTTTGGGTGACCTGCTGTGGGTGACCCTACTGGAGCAGGGGGGTTGGTCAAGATGACCTCCAGAGGTCCCTTCCAACCCCCCCATGCTGGGATTCTGTGATAAGCTTTATTTTTCTCCTCTTCCAGAATCAACACCGTGCTCCTAAAGCCAACGCAAGCACTGCAAGCTCTTTGGAGCAGTGTCCCTGGACTACAACCCGTGGGCAGCACATACAGCAGGTAAAGTCTTCTTATCCAAAGCCATATGTTTGCTGGCATCCCTGCAAGGGGATGGGGCTTCTCCTCCTGCATCAGCAGCTCCTCAACTCCCTAGCCCCAAGCAGCACTCCCAACGGGGGAGATGTGGGCTCAGTTCCCTTTTCCACTAGGGAAAGTCCAAGTCGCATCTGCTACCCCCTTGCTGGGGTGAGGTGAGAAGGTGGCAGGTGCCTCTTTGCTCCCCGTCACCCTCCCCCATTTGGGGAAAGCTGTTCCACCTCGCAGCAGGGCAACACCAGATTCGGTGGGTCAGCAAGAAGGAACAAGCAAGGCTGGCTGTGCGAGCGCTTGGGGAGATTCACCTGGGAGCTGGGCGGCCGGAGATCCAGCTCCTGCTCCAAGGACTGTTTATGTGTTTGAAAATTAAACAACCCATGGTGCTGGTAACTGGAATTCAGGTCTCCCCACTCCCAGGGGAGTGCCCCGATCCCAGGGCTGTGGAGTCATGCTCACTCTTGCCCTCTGGAGCTTCAGGTTTTGGTTTTATTTATTAATTTTTTTTTGCCTTGCTGAGTAGTTTCTCCAGCAAGAGGGGTGGGAGGATGAGCCCCTCTCTGGTTCTTTTTTCAAGCAGGGGCACTGCCCACAGGCAGGCAGGATTTGGAAGATTTCTGCTTCCAACATCAGAGGGAGCTTGGCTGAGGTTTTTCTGGAGCTGGGGAACGCTTGTTAACTGTTCAGTTGTTAGCTGGGAGGGGAGTGCATGAGTTTTGCCTCCCACTCCTGTGTATTGTGGGCAGCTGCCAGTGCTGCATGGTGTGTGATGTGGTAGCCATGGGATGGAAATACCTACGGGCCAGGCTTTGGTGGTGGTTACACCAGAGAGGGACGATGCCTTGGCCAAATACGGCTTGCATAGACCGAGATACTCCTGAGCGTGTCCTGATGCTGTGATTTTGGGCTGGGGACCTTGGCTGTAAAAGTGGAGGGTTTTCATGAACTGTGATGCCCCCAGGGTGACGTGGCAGGTGGGCACGTGCGTGAGAGTGAAATCTTGGGTGTCAGTGGCTGAAACATGCTGGATGGGGCTGTGCAGACCCTTTATTTATCCTGGGCAAAGCTCTTGCAGTCTCCAACGGCTGCAAGCCTTCCGTGAGGCCCCTTGGAAAGCAGCGTGGTCTAAAGTGGCGGTGGAGCCATAAACAGGAAAGCTTTGATAGTGCTGGCGTTGGGGATGAAGAGCAAGGAGGAAGGCTCCTGCACAGCTGCCGTTGAGCTTGGTGCTCCCATGTTTCCCCAGCTTTCCCTCTGGCTTTTAAGTGGTCTTTATAGCAGACCTGTAAATCCCCCAGGAGCTGTCTGCTGCCCCAGCAAGGCGCTGAGCTCCCCTCTGGAGTCGCGGAGGGTCCCCAGCTCCGGTTACGACGTCGGTCTCCCAAGTTCTAGTTCAGTCTCAAGCGTGGAGTCTGTGCCTGTGGGCAAATCACTTCCACCTCTCTAAGATCTGGCTGTAAAACAAGGCTAATAACACCAAATTACCTACCTGTGAGAATTAATGAGATCATACTTGCACAGCCCTTTGAAGGCACGAAGCATTACAGAAGCACTGGGGCATTATTACAGAGTGTGTTTTTAATATACGTCTAGTTTCACTTACAAATTGGAGTTTTGCTCCCTTTTGACTGAACGGCGCTAATTAGACATGTAGGGTAGGAAATAAATGTTTCCAGTGTTACTCAGGCTGGAAACCAGTTAATTTCAGGGTTCTTTGGTTTAATTGCGTCTGAAAAGACATTGAGAAAATGGGTAATGAGCTGAGAACGCTTTAACTTTGTTTTTATTGTTCCCTAAACTCTTGCTTCTGCTAAGTCACAAAATGCCAGTAAAATAAGGGGAGAACTGGACTTCAAGCGCTTTTTTTTTTTACCCTTTCTTTAGTATGGCAAGGTAAAATAATTCCTACTTATTCAGTTTAATGTAGCACTCGTCCTCCATAAATCTCTGAGCACTCCACAAAAGCGGGCGCAGCGTTACCCTCGTTTTACAAAGTGGAAAACATAAAGCAGAAGGAGGTTGTGGGATTTGCCCAGGGTCAAGTAAATTAGGTCTTGTCTACGTGAGAAACATGTGCCAATTTAGTAAAACAGGTGGAAAACACACTGTGGACACTTACCTCATTTTTAGAGTAGCTTTTCTTGTATTTGCTTCAGCCAATTCGTATCAATTTAAGGTTGCTTTAGATTAGTGGGGTCGAAGTGAAGGTTTCCCATAGTCTGTTGGGCTTGGATGACTGGAGTCCATGAGGGCAGGCTGAGAGCCCTGGGGCTGCTGAGCTGGAGAAGAGAAGCCTCAGAGGGGATCTGAGCAGTGCTGAGCAAGAGCTAAAGGGCCTCGGGGGGCAAGAGGCTGGGGCCAGACTCTGCTCAGTGGTGCCCAGCCACAGGCCAAGGGGCAACGGGCACCAACTGGAACCCAGGAGGTGCCACCTGAGCAGGAGGAGAAACTTCTTTGGGGTGAGGGTGGCCGAGCCTGGAGCAGCTGCCCAGAGAGGTTGTGCAAAGTTTAAAACCAAAATTTCCTTGATTGTTGTTCCTCTGTCAAGAGTAGAAGTGTCCATGTGCTTTTTTTATTCAAGTAAAAAAAAGAAACCCAATGAGCCTTCACTATTTAGAAATTAAACTTCAAGGCAGGAGAAGTGAAGATTTTCTCCTTCACTCTCACTTCTCCTCAGCTCCTTTCTTCTCTGCAGAGTTTTCATGAGGAATGGCAATGTAGTAATCAAGGCTGTTGTAATCAAGGACCTTGAATCTTTCTCTCCCCTGAAAGAAGTCCTAAAAAAATGTTAGCAAATAATTTAATTCAGAGTCTCTGGCTCATGATCATAACTTGTGGATTTTGAGACATTGTCTAAGGTCTTGCTGGGAATTTTCTGTTGAAAACTTAATTGCAGAAAATTAGTTGTACAAATACTGTATTTCTGCAGAATTTAACACAGCAATGACTTGCTCAGTGAACGTGGTTTATAGACAAATGATAAAGTGGTACCTGGATTCTATATATTCATTCTGAGAAAAATAGAATCATAGAATTGTTTAGGTTGCAAGAAACCCTCACAATGGTCGAGTCCAATAGTTAACCTAGCACC
>NW_008584679.1:0-3200 GCF_000691845.1 Merops nubicus | reverse complement strand
CTCGGCCCCCGCTCCAGCCCCTCCAGGTCCTTCTGGGAGGGAGGGGCCCAAACCTGCCCCCAGGATTGGAGGTTTGGCCTCCCCAGTGCCCAGTCCAAGGGGCCGATCCCTGCCCTAGTCCTGCTGGCCACATTTAGTGTGAATGGACTGGGGCTAATTTTGATTTTGGGAATCTTGCTCATGTTGGTGGCTACTTGGAGGGACACAGGCAATTTCTGAGGACCTGTGACGGGGCACAGATGGGGCTGGTGTGTCCATGCCTGGCAGCTGGGTCCACCTCCACATCAGGTGTAGGGCAAAAGGCATTTCTAGAGAGTAAGAGTCAAGTCATCACCTTCCAATGACTGCACACAAAGCTGGTGGATTCCTAGGAAACAACTTCAAGTGTCTTGAGCTAGATGAACCGTGGCAGGGAGACGTTTTGGGGCTTTTTTTTTGTTTGCTTAGGTTTAGTTCTCTTTTTTTTTTTTAAAGTAAAGGAGTACATGGAAAATCACAAGGAAGTCAGAGTAAGAAAAGCTGTCCAGCCCAATCACTGAAACCCAACCCTGGGTCCGGATGTGGTGCTGTGGTGTTCAGTGGCTTTCTGTCTTCCTGTAACCTTAGGAACAACCATGACTAAGGAGATTGTGGAAAGAGGTTTCTTTGCTTTCCCACCCCTTCGTCCCTGGGGAATACACTGAGGAAACCCCAAGCTCCACAGTGAGGTGGACTTGCTGGGGAATGGGCTTGGACAAAGTCAGCGTTAGGAGAGCTGTGGTCTGGTTCAAGGAGGATTTGGGGGACGGGGACAGGTTGCACCTTAGACAGGTGGTGGACATGGGGCTTGAAACTGGTTGTGGGCAAGGAGCATCACAGAACAATGACTAGTTTCTCTTCAGGCTCCAGGCAGATTTAGAAACACATTGGATCTCATTGTTGGACCGATTTTCACCTGACTAGGAGGTGCTAAGAGAATATGACTGGGCTGGCTGTGGCAAGCATAGAAAAGGGAAGATTTTTGGCTAATTTACTGAATTTTGAGACCCAGAATATGTGGGGTATATGTCCTGCTCTCCATAGACTTGTTGTGTCACCAGACCATGTTTCTTACCTGTAGAGTGGAATCACAGAATCATGGAATGGTTTGGAAGGCATCTTAAATATCATCCAGTTCCAACCCCCTGCCATGGGCAGGGACACCTCCCACTAGACCAGGTTGCTCCAAGCCCCATCCAACCTGGCCTTCAACACTTCCAGGGATGGAGCATCCACAGCTTCTCTGGGCAACCTGGGCCAGGGTCTCAACATCCTCACAATGAAGAATTTCTTCCTCATCTAATGTAAATCTCCCCTCTTCCAGTTTAAAACCATTAGTCCTCATCCTATCACTACACTCCCTGATGAAAAGTTTCTCCTTATCTTTCCTGTAGGCCCCTTTGAGTCCTGAAAGGTCTCCCTGGAGCCTCTTCTTCTGCAGGCTGAAGAACCCCAACTCTCTCAGCCTCTCAGAAGGATCAGTCAGTCTTCTCATGTGATCTGCTATGGATCACAAACAGCACTTCCATAGATTCCTCCTGCCATGTATGTTTACTCAACATCCAGTTCTATTGAGCTTGGGCCATTATTGAGGAAGTTTTCAGTGATCTTCTGTTTGCTGAAAATACAAATCTTCATGAATCTTTGTGAAACATTTATGCACCTTTATTTTCATTCTAAGCTTTGGAAAGGAAGCAACTGATTCCTGAAGATGCATTTTGAAATGACTTTGAACCTTTCAGTGGTAGTCTGCAGGTAGAAGTTCGTGCCATCAGATTTTATTTCATACTTCAGGTTGGCTGAACCTTCGTTACCCTGGATAGGATGGGGATAGATCTTTCTAAATCTGTCAGTCAACGTTAGAAAGAGTTTCTCCACAGCACAGTTGGTTTAGGTGACATGGCAGAATGTGTTGTCTGAAACTTGCAGTGAAGTGGGGTGGGTGCTGCCCTTTACTGCATAAGGAGGTGGAAGGCTGTGAAAACAAACTGCTGAGACTCAGCCGTGTGAAATGGGAACATGTCACACACTGTCCAGGTCTGGTGTGTGGGGGGGCAGAGATTCCTCAAGATCCCTATTTTCTTGCAGAGTCTCCTCCATCATGTCCTAAATAGGAAGTGCACCAAAATAGGGGGAAAATGTAGGTGTCTTCAGATTATCTCTTTTTCTACTCTTGCCCCTCCTTGTCCTTTGGGTGTCTCCCTTTGGTCTGTTCCTTTGTGGGGGGAGAATTCCAGCCTTGTTCCTCTGTCACAGGCAGAGCTGGTGACTCCTGATTACTGGTGGCCCTTCCTTGAGGGCCAGGAGACATTGCCCTGGGGACTGCTCCCCTCAGCTCTCCTTTGTTGCCTGGATGGCTGGTGTGCTCATAAACCTCAGCTATTTTATGGCATGATCATAGAAGCATAGAATGGTTTGGATTGGAAGGAACCATAAAGACCATCTTAAGTGATCTTCAATGGAAGTTTCAGCTTACTTTCAGTGCTTGTTCATCATCATGTTGTTCAACCTCAGTTCAAAACATAGAATTATTCTGGTTGGAAGAGATTTTCAAGGTAGAGTCCCACTGTTAACTCTGTACTAGTTTCTAACTTTAAAAATTCTGCAGAGGTTCAGGAGCATTTCCAAAGCTGCTCAGCTGTCCCTGGGCACAGCTCAGCTCCTCAGCATAAGTCTTGTGAGGAACAGCTGAGGGACCTGGGATTGTTGAGTCTGGAGAAGAGGAGGCTCAGGGGAGACCTGGATCTCTACAACTTCCTGAAAGGAGGTTGGAGCCAGGTGGGGGTTGGGCCCTGTTCCCAAGGAATGAGTGATAGGACGATAGGAAACAGCTGCATGTTGTGCTAGGGGAGCTGTAGCTTGAACCTGAGGAACAATTTCTTGCCTTTGAGGGTTATCAAGCCCTGTGCCAGGCTGCCCAGGGCAGTGGTGGAGTCCCCACCCCTGGAGGGGTTTCCAAGCCGTGGAGATGTGGTGTGAGGGACACGGGGTAGTGGGGACCTGGCAGGGCTGGGTTAAGGGTTGGACTTAATGATCTCAAAGATCTCCTAGGACCAGATTATCCTTGAGGTCCATCCAACCTGTTAATTCCATAATTCTACGATTCTGTTCTCCTGAGAGCCAAGCTCTTAACTTAGGGAGTTTCTGGGAGTCTGACCACTTCTAAACAAAGACATCGAGCC
>NW_008584678.1:48300-67005 GCF_000691845.1 Merops nubicus | reverse complement strand
TCTAAGCTTAGTCTGCTCTAGTTTAAAACCATTGTCACTCGTCCTGTCGCTACGTGCCCTTGTAACCAGACCTTCCCTAGCTTTCCTGTAGGCCTCCTTCAGGTACTGGAAGATCAGGTAGTGCCTCCTTAAGGTGTCCCTGGAGCCTTCTCTTCTCCAGGCTGAACAACCCTAACCCTCTCAGCCTGTCCTTATAGGAGAGGTGCTCCAGCCCTCTGATGACTTTTGTGGCCCTCCTCCTTACCTGTTCCAACAGGTCCATGTCCCTCCTGTGTTGAGGGCCCCACAACTGAACACAGGACTCCAGGTGAGGTCTCAGCAGAGCAGAGTGGTGGGGCAGAATCATCTCTCTTGATCTGCTGGCCACAGTTCTTTTCAGGCAGCCCAGTATGTGATTTGCCTTCTGGCAAGCGTGCATTGGTGGCTCATGTCCAGCTTCTCACCCACCAGTATCCCCAAGGCCTTTCCTGCAGGGCTGCTCTCTCCCACCATCCCCCAGCCTGCATTGATAACAAGGATTGCCCCGGCCCAGGTGCAGGGCCTTGCACTTGGCCTTGTTGAACTTCCTGATTTTCACATGGGCTCACTTCTCAAGCTTGTCCAGGTCTTTCTGGATGACATCCCATCCCTTGGCATATCAGCTACACCACTCGGCTTAGTGTCATCTGAAAACTCGCTGAGGGTGCACTCAATGCCTATATAGTTGATGAAGATTGTTTTGTTTGTTTTTTCTTCTTTCTCTGACCAAGGATTTTGCCCCTGATGGTGGTTTTCGATGCCCTTTGCTTAATGAAAGCAACGTAAGAAGCTATGATGTGGGTTAGAACCCTTAAGTTATGTAATTTGCGAACCAAATGCAGCATAAACAGCAGTAAGGTGTCTTCATCCTGGTGATACACCTCATCACCAAAGCAGAGAGATGCACTGAGGTGAGAAAAAGAGCTATCTCTAGGCATCTGTGGTGTCTGGCCAGTCTTATCTCTGAGGGGAAAGGTGTGTATGGCAAGAAATTAATCTAACAGCTATTGAAGAGCTTCTGTGAGTGGTAGCTGAAAGTAAACCCAGAGAAAACCTGACAGAACTCGTCACTTCAACCATTCTGAGAGGTGCAGAGCTCCAGCTGGTTTTGTAGTGGCATTGTTTTGAGAGTGTTGCTATTCTAAGAAATCTGCATCTAAGTATTATGCCTGTTAAGTTTGTAGAAGTCCTGGTAACTGCTGTTTACAACTCTTTCATGATTTTCACTTTGGCTTTGCTGGAGGTAAGAAAACAGCAATTTGATTTAACTGCTGCATTTGACAGGTGGGGATAGATTTTACAGGCTCCAACGGCGACCCTCGCTCTCCAGACTCTCTGCATTACCTTAGCCCTAATGGAGTTAACGAATACCTGACAGCCATTTGGTCTGTGGGGATGGTCATTCAGGACTATGACACGTAAGTTTTGGATTTTTATTTAAATGATTTTTTAGGTGTGCTTAGATTTTTGTGGTAGTTCCTTAATCAGTGTTGAAGATGTCAGCAGATATATTGGAATGAAACTTCTGAGCTAAAACGTAAAGCTAAAAAAAAAAGTCCATAGAAATCTCTGCACAATCACATAATCACAAGTAGAGGCTTTTTTTTACAGCAGACAAGTAAGGCTTTTCATCTGACATGTAAAGAGCAGCATTAATTTAAATAAATGATTGCATTTTTGCCAGTTTGCTGTTAAAGACTGGTTTTGGTCCTAGAGACAATTACAAGAGGGAACTTCCATTTAATTTTGCCTCTTAATGCTTAGTAAGCAGCACTTTCCTTGATGGAAAGAGCACTGATTAACTAAACTTACTGAACTATGACCGCTTTGAAGGAAGGCAGTCACTTTGTTTTCTTCAAAATTGCTTTTTTAGAGATAAGATGTTTCCAGCCTTTGGATTTGGTGCACAGATTCCTCCTTCCTTTCAGGTAATGGAAGATGTAAATGCACTACATAAAACAACCAAAAGCATTTATGGAGGAGATTGTACATAACAGTCCTGACTGTGTCTTTTGTCCATTGACAGGTGTCACATGAGTTCCCAATAAACTTTAACCCGTCAAACCCATTCTGTAACGGTAAGTCTGAGAAAGTGAAGTCGGAGCTAGAGGGTGGGATGTGTAAGGTGAAGGTACAGAAACCCCAGACAGGTGAACTGGAGGGTGTTATTCTGGTGAGGTAATGGGCACAGCGCAGCTGAGCCGGGGACGGTTCCCTCCTGTTGTGAAGCCCCATCACTCCACTGCTGCTGTGGAGCTGTCTGGTTTGAGTTTCCTGCTGCTGGTGCTTGTCAGCGTGGCCTCTCTGGTCGCAGGGCTAACTCCACAGGCTGCCGGGCGACGAGGGCTGCTGTGACTCAGTTCCCCATGTGTGAGCCTGCAGCAGTTGGGCTTTCCAGCCGCAGAACGCCAAATGCGGTGAGCGTGAGCCGAGCTGAAAGCCTCCAGTGCTCAGGAATCATTTATTTTTTTAATCTTGGTTAGTTTTAAGTCTTTACATCGCTTTAAATAACAGATATATACAGTCTTTTAGGAAGTTCAAGTGCTTCAAAACATCCTAGTCCTAATATGAAAAAATCAATATGCTCTGCTTGCTTTCTCTAGGAATCCAAGGCATTGTTGAGGCATATCGGGCCTGTCTTCCTCAAGTGAAGTTATATGGACCAACAAATTTTTCTCCAATTATAAATCATGTGGCAAGATTTGCTGCTGAAGCTACACAACAGCAAACAGCATCAGTAAGTTTTTTACAGTAGTGTGTGTCCTTTATATTACTTTTTTCTTTCCCCATTTGTAAGTACTATTTTTGTCTTCTATGCTTGTAAGTGTACTTGTTTTGACAGCTTGCTGTTTACCATATGGGTTGGTGTTTGGTACCCTTAAAAGCTAACTGATTTTTTTCTAATTGCACACAACAGTTGTCTCCTAAATTATTGAAATAAACTCTTCAGAAATGGAAACTCAGAAATATATGGCATCTTTATGGTATCTTCTATTCAAATCTCTTGTAGCACTACACAAGTGTTAGTCTCATTTAAGTCTTTGCATATAAGAGAGTGATCTAGCCTTAGCTAAGGAAAATCAACTAGACCTTTTTTTACATCAGATAACTGAGAGAGAATTGAATAAGGTAATGAAGAAATGGAGGTTATAGCTCCTGACACCTAGGTACCAACAGAGGTAATTAACTTAGGCACAATAAAGCTGGAAGTGCTGTGTGTGCTGTGCTGTCCTCCCTGTTAAAATTTGTATGTGTGAGTTGTTGAACACATTAAGAAACAGGAAATCTGAAAAACAAGTTTTGAGTATCAAATAATTTGGATAATAATCTATGCAAGTTCAGCAATTCTGAAGCTAAGGATATCCTAAATGGTTGATGATAGCAAGTACTGGTATCTCGGGCATCACATAAAATAAGGAAGTTAGCTATTATTACTGTTGTTTTGTCTAGGGATTTTGGAGAGGAGAAGAAAGGTAATACCACTGGGTTTTTGGGAGGTGGCTGCTTAAAGATTACTTCTTTGGAAGGAATGATTATGTTATTCTTATAAATTTCTCTGGACTGTACAGACAAAGCCTGACCCCAGCTTAGATTTTTGATGGTAAAATTCAGTGAACATCCACTGACCATACTCAAAGTGGCAACAGTATGTAGTCTGTATCTGCATTTTTCTAAGTGTACATGCCTACATATTGTCTATTTCTTTCTCATAACATAACTTATTTATTTGACAGCAATACTTTATACTTTTGATCATAACGGATGGTGTGATAACAGACCTTGATCAAACTCGAACTGCCATTGTTAATGCTTCAAAACTGCCCATGTCCATTATCATTGTTGGTGTTGGAGGAGCAGACTTCGATGCCATGGAATTTCTTGATGGTGACAATGGAGTTCTTAGGTCCTCGTCGGGAGAACCAGCTGTCAGAGACATTGTGCAGTTTGTGCCATTCAGGAAGTTCCAAAATGTAAGTGTTCTTAATGGTATGCTTAATATTGTAAGGGCATGCTGGCTATTGCTAGGATATCCTATGTATAGTCCTGAGCTTTTGCAGTGCCTCTAAAATAACTGAAGTCTGAGCTGAGTTTTTATCAAATGCTTAAAAAGAAAAGCTAGAAGGCTTCAGCATCTGTAGAATTTCCATTAGTTGAGCTGATTCAGGGTTAAAAAGACTTTATTTCTGGTTTTGGCACTGCATTTCTGAAAAGTTGCTGCAGGGGAATGACCTTTGTAAAGTTCCTTCAGACTTGGTTAGCCAAAGGGATGTGTGTTCCACTTGGGAGGAAGAACTTAGTGGGTTTGTGTTCTTATGGTAGCCTGTTTTTTATTGTGCTCATTTCTAAGTGTGAATTAGTCTCACGTTTTAGTGCAGTGCATAACTTCAAGAATAAGTCAGGGAGTCTGCAATCAGTAGAAAATGTGTGTGGGCACAACAGTGGTGATAGTTTTCATTTTCAGTAAAGCAAATACACCAAAAAAAAATAGATGATGAAAGAATGAAGTCCTCATTTTTTGTTGTAGAACCAATAAAATATGTACAGGCTAATACATTCCAACTTTTAAATGTCTAATCACTGGAAAAAATTGGTGCCAGAAAAAAACAAAACAAAATTTCATCAGGATGGGGAAGATAAAAGCAGTATTTTTATTTCCATCCTAAGGTGTGCTAATTTTGTTTCTTAATATTAACTCCATTAATAATACTCCTTATACCTTCTTATTTTGTCTTTGTATTTATTTATTTTTTTTTTAACTTTTGATATAAGTTCTTTGTTTAATCTCAGAGCCATTCAGGCAAGCTGGAAGGAGAGGGAGAAATCAATATAGAGTAAGCTTACTGAATAATGCATTTGGATGTAGATTAACTGGGGTCAATATTCAGTATAAAATTTTATCTTCAAATACTTTCAGTTTCTAGAAAAAGGGGCACCTTTTTCCCCAGGGATACTTGGCCTTAGGGTACAAAAAGTATCTTTAGCTGCTCTGTAGCAATATAGTTACTGTGGATGAAACTTGGTTCAAAAGGTTGCAGATGATTAGACAAGCCCCTTGAAGGGTCATCTAAAGCAAATAATGGAAGTGTGTTGTTTGCGTGGCTGAAGTTCGGTGTCTGCTCTCTGTGGGTATTTCACATGACAAAAGATACCTTCAGACATGGCAGCCCTTTACACACCCAGCCTCTGCTACTTCAGTGGAAGAAGGCAGACAGCTGGTTCCTGGTAGTGGGATTGAGAAGATGAAGAAATCAAGGAAGCTTTTGCCTGTCTCACAAGGGGCAGTGTGTAATGTCCTTTGTAAAATATCAGATTTAAATTGACTTGGTAGAGGAGATGCTTGTTACCCATCTTAGAATCTCACTTTAGTGTTGGTGGAAACTGAAACCTGGTGTTTGTTTGTTTGTTTGTTAATAAGTCTCCAAAAGAAGCTCTGGCACAGTGTGTCCTGGCAGAAGTCCCTCAGCAAGTGGTGAACTACTTCAGCACCTACAAACTGCAACCTCCTAGGAATCCTGCTGCGAAGTGAATGGGCTGAGCAGGGGAGCCAAGGCTTTGCTTTACATGCTGCATCTACAGACTCTGGTTCTCGAGATACTTCTCTATGCACACATACACACACCTCGCTGTGGTAATGTCTGTTAGCTTTTGCCTGCAAATCACTTTGCCAAGTCTGCCTTTTAAAGACCAAAATTGTAATTGTGTTAATATTTGATGTTGATTTGAGAGATAGGGCTTACATGGGTGCCTTTCATTTTGAAAAGTAAGAGTGGAAAGACAGAAGCTGAATAAGAAGAGGGAAGGGGGAGAACGGCTGGAGGTGGAGCAGCTGCCTGTTGGGTAAATATGGCCAGTGGGAAGCTTCACTTACTTGTGTGGGCATCAGCCCTGAGGATGGCAGTTTCTCAGTGACCATAAAACCAATCTGACATTAAAAATAGGGTAGAACCCCACCAAGTAGATAAGAGCTTGTATGTGCTTCCCCAAATCTGAAATACGTCAGGCTTCTCTGTTTGCTAAGCTACCGTAGGGAAATTTGGTCAGGGGAATTTCATAATCAGACAAGTGCCAGAACGGCGTGCAAGGCCCTCCCTGCCTGCCTGCCTCACACTTGCCACTTCAGTGCCTTGGGCCAGTGCCTGAGCCTCGGGGCTGAGTGAACGTGAGCCAAACAGGTCATTCTGGTCTATATTCCTCTGTGATCTGCCTTCTCTTAAGGTGGTACAGGAAGAACTAGGGTGAGTCAGAGCAAGGCCCTGACATCTCAGAAGAATACTTTTGGCCTTTGAGGCTGCTACTGTAGAGGCTGTGGGGTGTGTTTCAGTCTGTACTGTGCTGGGAAACTGGAGCTCCAGATTTTTGCAGGGAATAACTAAATGCTTCCATTTTTTTTTTTTTTTTTTTTTGTTGTTTTTCCCCCCCCCCCATAAAACTGTCATGACTATTGATGTTTAAAAGGCTTTTTGTAAAGTGGGTATTCACTTTTTAGTTCAAAAGTTTTGTCTGATTTATAGCTGTGTATTTTCAAGCAAAGGCAGTTCTTGAAAGTGCTACCTATGTTGGTTTTCTTATATTTTAAATCAGTGCTTTTTTTGTGAGCCCACTATTGAAAAGTGCCTGCAAAACCCAATTTTCCCTCTTCCCTCCCACTAAGAAGATGCAAAAAAAGTCCCTAAGTTCTAACCTACAATCATACTGTGTTTCTCTAGGGGAAACAGTTTCTGCTTTATTTTCTTGGCTTGAGTTTTCACCATTTACACTGAGTGTAAATCATGTTGTGTTTGCTTAGTGGACAGGTGAAGCTTTCTTGTCTCCCAGTTGCACATTGCATGCTGAGGATCAGTTCTGATCCTGTCAGTGTGTGTAACATAAGTGGATATAAAGGTCTCATTTATCACTTCCAAAATGCCAATCTTGAACGTTAATTTTGGAGTTTCACGTTTGAAGTGGTTTAGTTAGACATCCAACTGATCTGATTTTAGGTAGTCGAGCTGTAACGTGTAAGAACAGAGTGGACTAACACTGAATGTAGCCTACATGGGCACTCAAGATTGCTTGCACCAGGTCATAGTGTATGTGACTTTTCCTTGCCGAGGTGCTCTGGATGGTTTTTTTTTTTTGGTTTTGGATTGCTTTTTCCATACATGTGTAGTCCTGTCAGAAGTCTGAATTCACATTAGCATTGATGGATGAGAGATGCATGTGTTGAGATTGTCTGATGCGTCCTGCAAAACTGACCAAATGTTTAGCAGACAGTTGACTAATTACCAGTCATGAATGTCTGTTATTCTGCACTCCATTTGCCTTGCTGGAAGGGGTCCTAAATAGTTTCAGTAGTGCAATGCTAAGGAAGAGATTTTGATTCATATTAAGCCAAGCTCTTTCTGGTTTTCATTCTAACTCACATGTTTATATAAAACTATACAGGCATCTTTTTATCAGTGTAGTGCAAATGTGCTACTCCTTTATACATAAATTAAGGCAAAGTACCATGCCAAATGTGCAACACAAAATACTGAAGTTGAGAGGTAGTTACAAGGAAGCTCAGTTCCATTGCTGCAGGTGGGTATTGTGTGGGAACAGTGAACTGCTTCGCAGCCACGTGCTCGGGTGCAGAGAGGTATGGGTGCAATATTAAGGCTTTGTCTAGATTCACTGAAGTGAGTAAGTAGTAGTGATAGGAACAAGCATACTACTGAAGGTCCTCTGAGCTGGCTGCCAAAAATACAATGCTGCATCCAAGTTCTGTTCCCAATTTTCTTTTAAGCTGCCGTGGAAGTGTATTCAAATGCACTTAAGAAGTATGTTAGTGGGTATTATTTTACTACGTATCTACTGCATATAAAATAAATTGCTTTGTCTGTGTTCTATACACAGATTCTGAGCTTCTACGGTGTAGAATTCATTATTTTTGATGAGAAAAGTGTCCTCATGTTGCCCACTCTGAGGGAATTAAATAGCACATCAACGATACCCACTTCTCAGTGTACCCTATTCTGTGTAAAAGACAAGTGTTTCAGACCTGGCCATGCCAAGAACCATTTTCCAGGTATAACTTTTCTTAGAAGTGTACAGCTAATGCCTGTTGGAAAAAATAGAAAACTTCCAAGTTAGACTGAATCGATATTCTGAGTCAAGGAATGCAGCAGATTGTGAATCAGAGGTGAGGGGAGTTACATGTGTTGCTTTGCCATTTTCTGTTTATTCTTGCATGTAAAAAATCACCCTCAAGCTAATAAGGCATAAAGCAAAATATTGACAGTTTTGAGACGTGAATGTGCTTGTAGGTCACTTGCACCACCTTGTGATAAAAATGGTGTATAGCAGTCTTTGTAATCAAATGCTTTTTACTATTTAAAGGTCATAATATATACGTATGTACAGCAGAGAAATAACCTGTAACCACAATTTTTTACTTTCCTATGTATTTCATTTCTGATGAAGTTAAGCGATTTACAATGCCTATGCATTAAAAATATAATTTCAGTACTCTGTTCTTCTGGTGTGCTTTTGTCTTCAGCATTTTCTAGGTAGTGATAAACACTGCTTTTACACTTCCTGTGGTGCGTATTCCACAAGCTGAAGAGCTCAGACCTATAAAAAGTATTATAAGATGAGAGGAAAGATGTGTTTTCCCCTAGTGGTTATGAATGTGCAGTGTCTAATTCATAAAGCATCTCATACTGCCTTTTAGCAAGAAGACACTTGGAACAGTTGTTGATGCTTGGACACTGTTAGCAGTGACTGTTCCTTGTGCCATGTCAGAGTTCTCCTATGCATGCTATTTTGTACAGTTATGATTAGGTTTTCCAAAACTTTTTTTCAGAGCAGCATATACATTTCAAGTAGAGAGGCATCTCTGTGACTGACACTTAAATATGGGAACAGTGAAAAATGTTTGAAGTTACCTGGTAGCATTTGTGTAGGCAGAAGGGGATTGGATCTTTGCAGTTGGGAGTGAGTTTTACCGGCTAACAGAAAAATGTTAAAATATGAGGGTTTGTGATTGGTTGGTTGTTTTTTTTTTCCCCTTTTGATATCTCTCCCTCAAAAAAAATAAACCATGTGAGAACCATATATTGTAATGACTTCACAGATCACTATTATTCAGAGAAGTCCTCATTTGTGAAGCAGTTCTGCAATATTTCTAATTTTGAGATTGCATGGAGATGTTCCTGAATGTGCAATAGGTGAGTAATTCTTTATGATGTGTCCTATTACTTTCTTCCTTTTCTGTGACATTCTTTTTTCTTACATACCAAGTAATGAGTAATATAAAAACAAAGGTGGTTCTTTCCATGTAGCAGGTAAACCTTGATCTCACTGCTAATATGGCAGAACTTTCTTTTTGAAATTGGTCCTGTCAGATGATGTGTGGAATATACAACATACAGAGTTCAATCATCTGCCTTTTACTCAGGCAAAGCTCCCACTGATTCTAGCTGGGCTGCCAGCTTTCCTTGTGATTAGAGAAGTTCAGAGGCTTTAAAGAACACACTTGCAGAATGCGAAGCACTCAGAATCATATATAGCCTGCAAAGTGGAAAGCTTAATTTTGGCATGGTGCCTTCCTTGACTAGCTGATCAGCTGAGGAGCTGTGAAGCCTACTCTTACAATTTCTTGGCTTGGCCTCTGCATGATGGTTTTGATTCCCAAAATTGTTCATCCAGTGGGGACAGAAAGTGGGTAGGGAGAGAGAGAAGACACAAGTCCATGGAAGAGAAAGAAATAATTAAGCTTAAGACACAGCTTGAGCTTTTTGTTTAATATTGCATCCCTTTCTACGACAAGTCGGTGCAGAGTGTGAGAGCTGCTGGTGAGGCAGCTGGATCCCTGGGCTGTGGCACCCAGGGGTGGATTTCAGTTCACGGCCACGCCATGGCTCAGACCAGTAAGCACAGGGCTCACTGCCGCCTCGGGCAACGTCTGTGGTGCAGGTGAACAACTGGAGCATTGGCTGAAACTATGAGCGAGAAAGTGTAAATCCTGCTTTTTGCAAAATAGCCTTTATATTTGAAGTGGCCAGTTTAGATAGCAAGATTCTTCAAGGAGTTAGTAACAACTCCCTGCTCGTCAGGGAGCCCAGCCCTTTGAGAAGATCAAACGTGTAGATCATCAGCCCAGAGTTAAAGGCCACCCCTGGGGTGGGGAGTACCTGCATCTGTTCCGTCTTTATTCACCAGAGTTAAAGACAACTGGAGTAGGTCGTTGTGCTTCCAGAGGGCTGGCAGTGATTCTGCAGTCTGATTCTCCCTTCTGGATTTTGTGATTGTTTCTTGACAGTGGTTTTGTTTTGTTTCTGGCCCAAGCTAAAGCACCCCAACACTCAGCATTGCAGGTCTCTGCACTAAGCCGTGCTGGTCACAAAAGCAGGTCACTGATTAGAAGTATAATGGGAGGAGAGAGAAGGACGGAGAGAAACGTGAGGAACCTCAGCAACAGTAGTGCAGTAACAAGAAAAAGGATGACTATGGGAAACCAGAAAAGAAAATAGAAAAGAACACATACAAAAATGAAGAGCAAACTGAGCAACAGGAACAGCAATAGGAAAGTGAGGACAAAGAGGAGAGGGAAGAGGAAGAGCAGGAACAAGACAGAGTAAAAGGCAAGGGAGAGCATGGATTGAACAAGAAACAAATGGTCCTGAAATACAATCTGATTCCTGTTGCACCAGAAGTTCTCCAGTTTAGGAGGTAAGTATATAAATAATCTATCCAGTTCTGTCAGGAGAGGAGGGAGAGAGGAATAGGAGCTGGGATAGTTTTTTCTCTTGAGTAGTCTCTATTTTTGTTTTCTGTACCCAAAAGCAAAGTTGCTCTAGCCCTCTGAATTCAGCAAGACAATAGATGGGGCCCAAAGCACCATCTATTTATTTTTTTTTCTCTACAGCTTCAACTGTAAGGATCTCTCCTTCTCCTGCTCTGGGGGATGGAGACATACTAATGACCAGGGACTCCTTGCTGGTGCCTCTGTGCATGGCTGCAGGTTTAGGCTTGGCGTCCGCATTCGGCTTTGCCTTCTGTGCAGGGGGTGCAGATGAGGCCTCGGGTTCTGCGCGTTTCTTCTCCTCTTCTTTGGGCTTGCTCTCTGCTTCAGCTTTGGGTTCCTAGAAACAAGAAGTTAATTTATTTTCCACTGCTGCAAAACAGAATCAAGAAGTAGTTCTGTGCACGCAGTGGAAAGGCACAGCGTGTGATTAATGCTATGCAACAGATTGTAAATTTGTATTTAGATGCTGAAAATCAGGCTGTAAATGAAAAATGCAATTAGAATCAGAACCTCAACATTAAACCTAGGAAAAGCTTGTGGATAGTG
Organism: Merops nubicus; assembly: GCF_000691845.1. NCBI lineage: Eukaryota > Metazoa > Chordata > Aves > Coraciiformes > Meropidae > Merops > Merops nubicus. The sequence continues at coordinate 55,673 of NW_008584678.1, read as the reverse complement.
ATGGTATCTGCTTCTTATTAATACAGCAGGATGCAACAGGCACGCTTTGGAGCACACAGCCCTTCCTTAGGTCTTGTCTTCCTTCAGGTACTTACACTAGCATAAAAAGAAAAAACAAGTGTTTCATAAATTGTGACATGTTGCCCAGTGCCCCAGTTCATTGGCCAAGACTATTTGCTATCAAGTTCACAAACACGCATTGAATGGAGCAATATTTTTCCTCCAATCACAGCACTGTAGTCATTTTTGTAAGCAAAGTTCTTTATTTAACTTAAAAATTAAATAAAAACACAGCCAGTTTAGCTATAAAGGCAGAAAAGGATTCTGCCACCTCTGGGTAAGTATGCAGAACTGAGCAGGTTCTTATTAACATGGACATTGCTCGGAACAGAGTATCATGTGGGAATTACTTTTCACCAACTAAAATAACATTTTTTTTCATAAGCAAAATATATTAGAGATTTCATCAGTTTTAGCTATGTGGGCTACACTTAAAATTTTGTCTTCAGGATTTGTGACAACCAGAGATCCGATTTTGAATCGGAAAGTTCACTGTGTGCCTGAGCCGGCGGGATCGAATTACTGTGTTAGGATATTTCTGTATTTGCTGTTGTTCACATAAAATTAGATCAGATGCCCTAAGGGTCTTTGTGAAGTCTATTTTATCCTTACTTTGAGGATTTTTGTTTGCTTTCTTTTTTCCCTGCTTTTTCTTTGCTCTGCACAGAGTCCAGGTCCAGGAAGGTTTGAAATATTAGAGTTAGTGTTTACAGAGATTAGATACAGTAATTATATCTCAGCTACTGAGAGTTTTCGCTGTTGACTGCAACAAGGCTACGTTTTCATCTACTCACTTTGCCCAGGCCCTCCCCTATCTTTCAGCCCCTGGAAGATCTACTTTATTTTCTGTGGCATTACCTCAACACCTTGTGCTGTATTCATCTGCATCAGCTTACTAAGGCCATCCTTTCCTCTTGCTCCAAGCATCGCTTTAAACAGTTTTGGAGTTTCTTTTTTCTGCCCAAAGAGACCGGCCAAGCCTCGTGGCTGTTGCGGTGGTGGTCCTGGAGCAGGCTTCCCCTTCTCCTTCAGGAGCACCCTGGAGATAGCAAGGAATGTGAACATACAGCAGTGCTGTGATACTGAGCAAAGTTCCTGCAAAGCTAAAACGTCACATTCGTGGATGAACTTCTGGCAACTTTTCCAGCCAATTTTTTGTTTGTTTGATTTTTTGGTCCCAGGTCCAGTGGCAAGAGAAAGCTGGAAAGGGTAAGGATTCTACCCTCGGCTCTGGTAGAGCTGGGGACTACTGTTCAAATTTGGAGTTGATTACTTATATCCTGGAGAATAAACAAGTGTAGGCTTAAACTAAGGTGTTGCAAAGCAGATGAGAATTTTCTGAGGTGAGAAGTAATGTGGCGGGGAACAGCTGCTTTGTACCTGAGGTGGCAATCTCTTATCTGGCCTTCTAGGTGCAAACTGAGAGAGTGTTTAGCACTCAGTTGGGAGTCCACCTGATGGCTGTGGAAATAATAGTTTACCAAACTAACTTCCAGCATGGCTTATCTCCCATAGGTTAGGTTAGACAAGGGTACTTATTTTTGGTCTTCCATAGTAGAAGTAGAAGAAAATACCCTACAGATATAAAACTTACTGCAGACAACATTTTCACACCCTTCCGTAGCTGTAATGATTTGCAGCCATAAGGACAAGAAGTGAGAATGAACAACAAGGGTAAAGATTAATGGCAGTTTTAAGATGGAAAGAGAGGGTTCTCCTACCTTCAGTTTCTAGTAGGTTACTGTGCAGTTTTCAAGGCAACTTTTCTATCCCTACAAAAGCCCTGACTTAAGGCTTTTTAAGAACAAGGACCATTCTTGCAGTCTGATGTACAGTAGATCTCATACTACTACAGTTTTCTCCAGTGTCTTGTACTTTGTAACTTCTGGAATTTCAGAAGTGAAAGCCACCTTTTTTTTTAAGCTTTATTGTCATAAATTTAATAAGTACACTTCAGCAGCTTGAGTGGGTTTATTATGTAAACACCATACAGTGGCTATCAGACAGGTGATAATAGAACAAATTTCTTGCTTGAATAAATCCTTTTAGTTAAAGGTGTGGGATGGATGATGCAATCCCACAGAACTCTCATGTAAAGCTTCTAGGGCAGAACAACTGGTAACTAGCTTCCAAAACTGAACATAACTACAATCTTTTTCAAAACAGTGCACAAATCTCCTGCGGGTGCCTAGTTTTTGTAGATACACGGCTGACCATACATAGAGCATGGAAACTTTGGAAGAATTAGTGGATGCTTAGAGAGGTGAGTAGAATACAAGGCCCCCAGCACAGGGCAGGTACTGCATATCTTTAAAACTAAATAAGATATCCTGTATATAGTCTGATATCTGGAGAAAGTTTTGAGCTCAAATGGCAGTGCATGTATGAAGGATGGATGATTAAGATCCTGCAGCTGAGAAAGGCTACCCAGTGGAAGCAGAATTGAATGGCTTGGCAGGATAGGATTAAGGCGGACAAGAAAGAAGAAGGCAGTAGTGTAGGATAGAGAGAAAGGAATAACAAGTAATCGTTGTCATACAATTGTTTAGAAAGCAGCTGGAGAAAAGTGAGGGAGAATAAATGGTGGGGACCATAAGTCGGTGGATCTGTTCTACCTTCCTATGTGTTGATGCTGGTTTTGAAAATTGGGTAATCACCTTCTTCTGTGTCTAGTTTCCTAGTTCCTCAACAATGTGGTGATTCTCAAGATACTGTCATTTGACAGACAGGGCTGTTGGAACATGCTGAATGCTACCACCTGCTAGCATTTCCACTGAAAGAAATGTCACTCCTGTGCTGTTTAGTCTTCTCTGGTGGAATTTCAAGTCTGGGCACAGCCTTCCAACCTTTGATAGTGATGTAAGGCAACAGCTGAGAACAATAAGAGTGCCGAAGTATGCTAATAATGATAAACTGTTTCCAAGTATTTGGACCTTTTACAAGGTACTCATTTTGTCATAATTTTATGACAAAATCCGAAAATGTTTTATCTTTTCAAAGCTGGGGAAATGGTGAACCTAGCAAGCTCCAGCCAAAGCAAGATGAAAAGCAGTTTGGGGTTGAAATCCCATTTTTAATATCTTTGAAGTGTATACCTCTCTAATCTTTCTACTTCCATCTTGTCAGGCCTTACTTATAAATCTATTCCTAACTACTGCTTAAGATTTTGGAAAGTCTGAGTGCATGAAGTGTATCTATGTAGAATTAATTGCAAGTGTTGCGTTGCATCTTTGAAAACTTACTCCCTGACTGATATCTGTACTGCAATTTCTTTTTGCCTATGTAAGGAGCCCTGATATACATCTGTATCTCCTATTTGTTTTGTTACCTTAAATACAGTGGAGAAATCAACTACATTCAGGACTTCATTCTACTTGTCACATTTCCAGAACCCATGGAATTCCTGCCAAGACTGTGACTTCCAAGGCCGGGCATATCTGACCTCTCAATGCAAATGCTTTAACTTCTCTTACTTTCCCAGGAAAGGAATGCAGATCTGTATGGAAGCCACAACTGTCCATTCTGCAGCTAAATAACGATATTTTAAAGTCGTTATTAGGACATACTTTGCTTTCTTCATAAGAAGTTTTTCTGAGTCAGGATAGTGCACCAAGATTTCATTGAGTGTTTTCTTGTCTAGAATGAAAAGGTTGGCAAACCCATGAGCCACCACGTTGGCAGTCCTTCGGTTTCCTCCACCTGCAGCTAATAGGCTGAAATGAAAATAAACATCATCACTCACAAATAAACATCATCAGTCACATCGTAACTTGCCCTGCTGAGGAATCACTTTGCTGGTGGTTCTCCATTAAATGACTAGTAAATCTTAATTATGCACCCACCTGGTCTATCTCATGTTCTGTAAAGGCCCTTTACAATTTGGATTACAAATACCTCCTTGCCTCAGGATGGCAAATGGTCACTACTGATGAAGCATATGTAGATGTTAAGGACTGTGGAAAGTCTTGCTAGATAGAGACATTTCTCCCAGGAGACACCCACTGTAAGAACTGTGTTTGTTTTAGTCCTTACATGAACTTGGCACTTCCTCAATTTTATTGTTGAATATAATTTACATCAGAAGTAGAGCAGCACAAGTCCATTATTATTGAGAGAGTTATATACAATGAATGAATGATTCTGCAAGAATTTTAATTTTCCTGAGTAACTGCTGTGAGACTCTGGTTTTCAGTTTCCTCACACACTACACCTCACGTTTGAAAGCAGGTAACTTGAATGATATGGATTAGGAAGGTCTTTCAGGCTGACAGTTACAAATGTATCTGCCAGAAAAAGAATGCTATTTTGTTTTGAAAGTGTGGCATTAAGCCAGCTTAGCAAACCGTGGTTGGCCATAGGAAGCATATCCACCTAAAAATTATATGTGGTGCAAACAAAAATTAAATTGCTCATCTTGCGTTAAGCAAATGAAATGAAGAGACTTCAATTCTCAGCATTTTGCTCTTAGCACTAAAATTGCTCTATCACTATATTCAAGGAGATCTACCCTAAAAATTGTCCCTTAATTATTTCCCAGTGAGTTAATACTTTCAGAGAACGTTTAGTAATCTCTAAATTTAAAAGTTTTTAATAAGGGATAGTCTGGACCTCATAAAATGTGACTTAATATTTATGTAAAATATTGAGAATATTTATGTACTGATTTTAATATTCAATATATTTCTAGAACATTTATAGTTATTGGGTTGTACAGCTATTACATCTGATTCATGAAGAATAGTATGAGACCTCTGCAACTGTGCGTACGAAGCTATTTTTACACACACACAGAGTTTTTCTGCAGCCTGAGACAGCAATCAATATATGAACTCAAGCTGAAAATGCACTGTATCATCTTCTTTTTAAACAATTGTGTGCAATCCCTCACGTAGAGTTATTTGCACAATAAGAAAAGCAGTTAAAAAACTTGCAAATGGCTTTTGAGTTCTGATGAATCACTTCTCAACGAGTCATTGAACAATCATTTTCAGTCTTCCTTCACAGAAACCTCATTTTATCAAAGCAGTCTAGGACTAAAGAGATAATCTTTTTCATTATGGTGTTGATGTGAGGTGAATTTTACAAGTAAGGCAGTCCTTGCTCAAACAGAATCATCTGTAACTAAGGACAGCATTATAGACCTTATCACTGGATCTCTTTTAGCCAGTGTGCTAAAAATTACAGATAGATCAAATTTTAAAAAACAACAGCATTTCCCTTGCAATAATTCATGGTAATGATAATACGTAATAATATGACATCTATATTGATAGAGGCATTGTCTTCTTTTACCTTACATTCTTGACTCCTGTTTTTAGCCTGAAATGCTATAATGTTAGTATGAGACAATAACACTTGAATTCTTATGCTAACATATTCAATTTTGAGGTATAAAAATTGTCAAAGTGCTGGCTCAGCTTATCTATATATTGTTTTTAATAGCTGATCTCTGTAGGAAGCTGCTGTTCATTGAAATTAGCAAACTGATTCAGGGAGTGGTGCGTGTGTGTCAGCTGAACGTGTCGGGTTGTGGCGACTCAGCTCAGCACCTGTGTGCATATAGAGAGAATGTGTAGGTCAGGAAAGGGACATAGGCCTGGAACTTGCTGCTGAGCAGGAGGCAACACACCAAAGGGCAAGGCTCATTGAAAAGCAGCAGCTGTCACTCCTTGGGAAATCCTGGTCCAAAGTGGAAAATGTAATCTTCCACAAAGATAAATACTTCCTGTAGTTTTGATTTTTAAAATAAGGTACAAAACATCTGAATGGCTAAAGCTGAGACCAAAGAGAGATCTTCCTGTCAAAAATCTATACATAGTGGAGAAATGATTTAATTTTTTTCACAATTACTATTTTCTGATAGGAAATAGTTCTAGTGGCATATCAGTAAATGGATGAATAAGTGTAGTTTTCCCTGGGCTAATGAAGTGTTATAGCTGAATTTCCTTCCTTCTCAACTGTCTGTGGAGACAGGCTCTCATTAAGGCAGCAATCTGTTTGTCGCTGATTCTGAGATCATTTTTCTTCCCCAAACTGATGTTATATATACAGGAAAGTAGTATCAAGGTTAAGATGTTAATTGGAAGACAACTCCAATTACTTAATCTGTTTCTGTAATAATTCTCAAGGATAAAATGGGCAAAGGACTTGTTTGAACATTTGTGTTGCATTGGCCTTCTAGTATAATTCAGGGAAATTTTTGGGAACAAAAAATTATTGTTTTTTTTTCAACTCATTTGCCCTCAGAGACTTTTAAAGCATTATTTACCTGCATTCTGAACAGAGTGAGATTAAATAGCAGGTGTCTTATAACTCATGTAGTTAAACCACTCAGAATGAAGCTGACATATTTCTCTAAAAAAATCTTGACTCAGAAGTCAGAAGGAAATCAGTCTGATTTCAGGTGACAGCCATGCTATGAATGGAAAAGAAAACTTGAATGTGCTAAATGAGGCAGTGTTTCATCCATTGAAGAAGACATTTTTTTTTTTTTTTCATTTGCTTCTGCTATACAGCATTCAGAAGACCTTGACAAAACTTACATCGAGAGGTGCTACACAAACTCATTATTTTCTAACACTCCACCACAGGGAAGAGGATAAATCTCTACCGATACACTTAATGCTTTGTGTCTTTGCTTTTCTTCAATTTTGGAGATGTCTGACAGTTGTTGTGTCTTTTCTCCTTGAGTTTATCCACTGCCTGGCATTTATATGCAAATTACACGTGTCTGAACAGGGAAGCTACCACAGTGGCTTAATGATGAATAAAACAAGGCAAGAAGTGTAGGCTTATAGCATTGCTGAGGGTTTTACTGGCCATATTGGCAATTATGTGAAGAGTAACATCTATTGGGAAATGAATCCTTAAAGGCCATTGTGTGTAGTTCTCACATGGAAACAAGTGCTCACTTGCATTAGATCAAAAGTTTGACAATCCCTTCCTTGTTGTAAAAGCAATCATTGCAGTTTCTCGGTTTAAAAAAAACCAATCCTTGCTCCAAACACAAGACTAATAAAAAATTGAAAACTATGTGTTGTTACCTATCTGGGCTGCAGTAGCTTTTTCTTTTGTCTTTTCATTATTCAGCCCTTACTGAAAACCCAAGCATTCTCATTCTACAGAACTTACAATATAGCCATTTGTTTTGAGGCATTGCTCAGGTACTGTATTGTCACACAGAGAAATGCCTTTCAAATAACCTTGTCCTAAAGAGAGCTGATATAATTTTATTTTTCCCACTCAATGAAAAAGATCTGTATCTGTTGGATAAGTCAGATGTTTTCCACGTGAAGTCTAAGCAAGTGCTGTAC
>NW_008584678.1:0-48269 GCF_000691845.1 Merops nubicus | reverse complement strand
GAATGTCTCTCCTACTACAAAGGAAGACACAAGTGGAAGATAAATGTAAACCTGGCACAGAGCTGTTTATCACTTTTCAAAAGGCAGATTAAAGCTACCAGCAGGAGGATTATCAATAACAGGAAGGCAGCTGGAAGAAATAGAGGATCCAGTTTATCATATGCAGCAGCACATGTATTTTATTCCTTTTCCTCAGGCCAACATCAGCAGGGGATGCAGTGCTTAAAAATTAGCACTTGATTGGCTGTTTGGGGAACACGGCACATAAGAGTTAATGGACTTTGCATAGCAAACACATGGAGAATATAAAAAAATGTTTCTAGCCACTGGAGAAAAAAAATTTCTCCTCCAGATAAACTCAGATCCAAAAATCTGGTCTGTCAGCCTTTTTCTTGTTTTATATGCTCTGAAGCAAATACATTTTCACATTGCCTGATTTTTGGCAACTTCATCACTACTTTAGCTCCTAAATGAGCTAGTTTTATATGCTATTTTAGATTTTTTATTTCTCTTGTTGGAAATTAATTAGATTCTTTACCATCTGCTGTGTGAGTGCACCTAGTCTCACTGTACGGGCAATAAAATACGTTTGGTCGTGCAGTATTGCAGACTTCAGAACAGGAAGATGTGTTAAGTCTTGAGAATGCTGGAAGAGAAATTTGTGTGTATATCCTTGTGTACATTGCCCAAAACACTTGTCTCAGATTTTACCAGATTAGTCTCTGATGCTTCATTTTTATTTTCCTTCACTTACCTGCATCTCCTTGCTCCGTGCCCACTTCACTGATCCTACCTACTTTCTAGCCTGCCCATGGTAGCTGTCATGCTTGCCACAGAGAAGCTGGACAACTGCTCATTATTTGGCCAGTTCTAAAGGAAGTGTTCAAAACAGCGATGGACCTACCTGATCTCCCCAAATACAGCTCCTGCTCTTAGTGTAACAAGGACTTTTGTACCGTCAGGGCCTCCAAGGACTTGAACTTCACCCTGTTTGATGATGTACATCTCTCTGCCGATCTCTCCCTGGACATGCAAACACATAAAGATCCCATGTTTTAGCAGGGCGGTGGGGTTTTTTTGTGAGAATAATATGACAGACTTTTCTTGCAATATCTTTCCCCTCTCTTATAAACAAGTTTACCTGTATTATGGAGAAATAAATATTTGTGCTGCTTTTCCTAGCACTGTGCACAAGCACAAGAACTGACTTTGGCAGTTCTATTTGTGACATGGGACAATATTTGAACAGACTGTCTAGGTCAACTCGGAAAAAGAAGACCACATAATAATCAGGATTGTCATTGATTGCTAGTCATTTTCATCAACTCTTCTGGTGGAAACTAAATTACCACAGTAGTCTTTTTAATAACAGAGTAAAAGCAAGCCCTTTAAAAGTGCAAAAAAGGCCATGCTTCATGGTCTAAAACGCTTCAGTTTTTACACTACTACTTCTAATCATCACTTACTTATCTAAATTAAAAGGAAAATAAGAATAAATAATCATTCAGAACTTTGTCAACTTTCATATAGTCACTGGATGATTTAAAAGGTTAGTGGGTTATTTATTATCCTCCACATGATCTACTAGAATTCAGAAGTGTGGCATCAATGTATACAGTAAAAAACAAGCAATCTGGAGCAATATAATGGACTTCACAAACATGATCATAAAAGTCCTCCCAACGTCTCAGTAAGGCAGGCAAACATCTATTTTTCCAATAGTGCAGCTGGAGTAGTGAGGCAGCAATTTCATTTTAGAAGTGAAAAAGCAACAGGACTGAAAACGTGGGGCTTGCACTTCCTGTCCTTTCACTTGTTCCTCCAAGCCTGCATGCAGAGTCTCCTCAATCAGGTGTCATGAGGTCAATACATCCAAGCTGGAGGTAGTTCCAGCAGGGTTTTATCCCATACCACATGTTACAGCATTAAGAGGATTACCATGTTTGTTGGCCCCATAGTAGATCTATGCAAGTGAGAGACCTTTTAGCTCTGAATCGAGGTCGAATAAATGGATGCTTTAATTTCTCAAAATCCGTTCTTGTTGAGAGCTGTTTGAATCTGGTTGCAGTGTTAAGACCTTGAATCTGGCACTGTCATTTATTGCCACTGTTGTGACAGAGTCCCAGCCACGGTCTAAGATCCTCTCATTCTGTGCATTGTACAAGCAAACACACCAAACTATTCTTTTCTCCTTCCTAGCCAACAGTAATCTTGGGATTGATCTTTGAAGGAACACACCTACTCTTTTAGTGTATTCACAAATGTGTGACTTCCTATGCTGTGGAGTCAAAGGGACTAACTCAGCAGCTGGGAAGAGGAACATATGCTTAGCTCCTAGGAGGAAGAAGGCCTTGAGTGAACATGCTGCACTACAACTGCTAAAGACAAGTTAAGGGGTTCTGATGGTCACTTCTGGGTGTGGTGTGATCGGTGGGTCACTTGCTAGAACAGTAACCATACTGATACTTCAACCTCTCTATGCTTTAATTACATCCTGCCCTCCTATGAGGGTGTTTACATACCTTCTGAAAAGACACTTGGGCTCACTTGGTCAGAAACTGTGCTACATACCTGTGTTACTGTATGTAAAATATAAATATATATATACTGTAAAATGCTAATAGAAGATAGAAGTCTTTGCTAGGGGACAGTCTGACAGCATTCAGCTGGATGTCTAGAGATGCCTCAGAGCTGTGAGTGAAGGCAGAACAAGGTCAGATCCTGCTGTAAGGAGTGGTATGGGATGCAGTATATTTTTTACATTCTTGGGTAATTCCACCTAAGAGTTTTTGAATACACAAACAAAGCACATGCCAAGCATTATAGATTGAGGCCTGTAGGCTAGGTTTGTATGTATATATGTATAAAAAATAATTAAGCTTGCTCCATTTCAAATATTAAAACTTCATCATGTATCATTAGATAAGCCATATTTACATTAAATGCTTTCCCATATTACTATAATTTTGTTTGATAGTATAAGTAATAAAATCCATATTGTCTTGTTCTAGATAGAAATTTGAGAGCACATTTGTTATTGTTACACAGAGTACCTTAATTATTTTTATGCTATCTAATTCACCCAGGATTCATTTTATTTAAAGGATACTTGACTGATATCTGAACTCTTTTTCTAAAGTATATTATAAATTTATTCTTTGAAAGGGACAACAATGCTCACCTTTTTGCAGACGAAGTCGCCAGGTAAATACACAATGGATTTCAACCTTAGCAGCATGTCATATATCATCTGGGTATCGCAACCCTGTTAAAATAGTTAGAATTGATTGCTCTATTAATTCAGTAGCACAAGTGTCTATTAATATTTACAATAGGCAGCAAAACCCAACGATACATGAACGATCCATGGATTCATAAGTGGAATGCAAACTCAAAACATCATAAGGATCAGGTTTTAACACAGAGAAAAGCCTGGAAAGAGCTGTCAATTCAAATACTTATAAAGTTCTCCTTGGGCTGAACATCTCTTCTTTTTTTTTTTTTTTTTCAAAGTAAGCTTCTATACATCTAAATTTGCTGTGGAAGCTCAGTGAAGAGCTATGTTCAGAGCTTTATGAGTCTTTTCTGAGATTTTTTTTTTTTTTTCTGATCCAGGGGAAAAAAAAGATCATGTCAAATATTGGTATGAATCTGTGAGTTCCATGACTTCAACAAATGTGGCAGAAACTGTGCAGCTCTTTCATGTTTATATAGAGATATCATGTGTTTTCTTGCAATTATCCTAACAAATTAGTGTTAAGGTTACTACATGTCAAGGCTACTCCTAAAAATACAGTATCTCCTCATTTTTGGTGTCAGAAGTATAAAGTACCATGTTTAAATTGTATCTCTGGAAACCTATCATGATAATAAAGAGAAAGCTGCTTTCCACATATTCCTTGGCTACATCAGAGTTTTGTTGCCAGAACACACAGCATTTGTGAACTCAGCAAGGTGAACTCTGTAAAAATTACATTCTTCTGTGTCTAACTCCTGAGATTCTGTCTACTCTGAAATCACTTGCAGTCTGACCATGACATCAGCTTAAGTATGTCAATATAGCAGGACTGTGTCTTAATCTCATTTGCTTTTTATTAGAACTCTGCTCTGACACAAAAATTCAAAGGTTGGCACTTGGCTTTGTCCTGACATATCTCTATTCACTGAGATATTTCTTAGACCTATTTTGCCTTGCATCTTAACAGACGTGTTCTCAAGTGTTACAAGATGTACGAAACAAGGTTTCTGTCTCAGGAGTACCACACATTTCTGCATTGTCTGATAAAACTACTTGCTTTGAATAAGTCAACTTTATTGACGATGGCAAAGTTCACATCAATTGCAATGGCTAATTGCATTTTGAGTGGCATCTGCTCCAGTAATTCTGATTCATCTGTAAAAGAAAAAAACAAAGAAAAAAAGAAAACTCTGTTAGAAAATATAAAAGAATGAATTAAAAATTGTCCATTAAAATGAGCATTGTACAGAAAAATAACTTAATGAAGCTATTCTAGCATTTATGAGTTCAAATGAGGAAGTTGCTAACATGCATTTACTAAGATGCTGTCTCTTAAGTTACATATCTTGTCTAAAGTTATAACCAGAACATTATATAAATGAATTGAATTTATGAAGGAGTAAATGTTATATTGCTTTGGAGTTTTTTTCTTTTCTGAAGTAAATTGAATACTCTCACGTGCAACTGAGAAAAGGAGAAATGTGAGTATCTCCCTATATCTGTACAACCACTCTCACTTGGAGTTGCTCTGGAACTGGAACTGAACTGGAAAGCCTTACCCAGCATTCCCTGAGAGTCCCATGTGTACTCATACCAGGTTCGAACACGATTTTGGACCACTTTTGGAATAGAGTATGTGTTCATATAGGAGACAGTGTTGTCCATACAGGATCGGTAGTAGTTCTGTCCTGCTGTAGCTGCTCCAATTACATCTCTCATCTGCAAACATCAGTTGTTACTACACATTTCATCAAAAATAGTCTTCATTTGAATATCTTGTCAACAACATATAAAAAGAATAAAACACCTGTTTGCAAAATCACTGATTAAGGTTATGCTCAGCTGCATAATTTGAATAGGTGCCTCATCTGCTTTTTCAGAAGCATTCCAGATTTAATCTAATTGTGTTGGAACGTCTATGTTTATGATTTTAACAAAATCATTTGTAGGTCTGGGCTTATTCTTCTGTCTTATATTTCTGGACATGGATGAAAATTGTAATTAAAATATCCATAAGAAAGCTACTCAGCATTTGGTGTGCTGTGCAAGTCAGAAGTGAAGCGAACCAGACTAAATATTTCTAACAACATCAGATGACATCACTAGAATTAAGATCCTGCCACAGTTTAAATAGTTAAGAAAACCTGTATCAGTCTTAAAAATGTACTTTTAGCTGAGAGATGGCCTTGAAGGTTTTTGTGCAGGAGCATCATTTAATATGCCAATACAATGTAATTTAGATTTTAGAAATTGGGTGATTTCATGTTCATAGATCGTCCTCCTTCAAAAGCATAACTATATTCACATGTTTTTAGTAGAATGGCTTCATATTGCAGTGGCCAAGGATTAGTGTGCCAGAGGGCTGAATCCTGCTTTCTGCTACAGAGATCAAATGATTGCAATAGGAACAACAATTTTTAGGCAAGTGCACTAAACTGGGAGTAACTCAGTAATTTTAAGAGCTGTTTCAAAACAGGATTTATAACAAACTGCAGAGAAGTTGTGTGTTAAGACTTAAGGTTTATGTCTGCAAATGACTATACTGGTTATGAAAACTCTGCAGAATCTTCTTGGGGAATCATGCTTTCTTTCACAGTTATATCGACTTAGGAAAAACAAAATATAAATATGCAAACTGTCACGTTTAATCCAATGTACTTGAATTCAATAGTTTTCCTAAAGAAATATTTTATATGAACTACTTTGTTTTGGGTTTTGTATTACTTGTTTGTGGATGAATTTTAAATCCTATATAGACAAGAGTCTGTTCTGTGATGGGTATCTCCTCTTGCTCTTCTACAAACAGCAAGAGATATATACAATTTATAACTGTTTGAATTAATGTTTCAAATCCTGTATCCGAAATAAAAATTAAATTTTTGTTTTCATCTTTATTTCTTCATAGTAATTCTTCCAATAACATGCATGGACAAATCCAAAAGTCTAGAATGACTTCTACAGGAATCTGATAAGACATAGTCTCACACAGGAACCATGGCATTTGTTTTTCTGTAGGCAAGGTATTTTAAAACCTGTGTATCTGAAGCCCAAGTTTAACAGTTACATGCTAGAAATATTTCAGTCATATTCATTTGGAAATATAACTGATATTCTGTGCTATGAGCTTTTTTATTTTACTCCTGCCAAATGAGAACCAACAGAAACAGAAAATTCAGGTTAACAAATACTTTGTAATTTATGGGAGAGAGCAGAATTCTCTCTTTGCCCTGAACTGAGCAAAAATAATGGGATTTCCATTACTAGGATTTTACTGACAGGAGTATTGAGTGTGACTTATTCAATAATTTGTATATATTAATATCATACCTACAGTTATTACTTTTATGTCAGGCTTAACAGGATAATGTGAATATCAAGGAACAGTGTCCTTGACTGTGAAGAAGAAAAGAGGAATTATGCATAGTTTCAAGAGTTATCCATGTCCCACAGAGTCTTGCCTTTAAATCAGCTTATCCAGAAAAGGGCTATGAAACTGGGAACTGATTAAACACATGTATTTGTCAGAAGAATAAGTACGGATGACAGTTAAATAGAGGGACATTCAGATGGAAGAGAAACTTTCTCCTAGAACTAGACTCCATTAAATGTAATATATTATTACATTATTGTAATTTGAACATATGTAGTTATTGAATTTTTGATGTACCTGACCAATTAAGCTGGAGAAGACAAAGACACCCAAGAAAAAATTCAGCAGTTGAAAAATTATCTCGAACAGAGTTTGTGGTTCTGGAAGGCCACCGATGGTGATTAAAGTACGAACTGCCCAGTAGTAACACCTCAGATACCTGTGGACATAGACAGCATTTTTGTAACTGGCTGTAGAGACTGAGGTGGTTGTAGTTAAGTGTATACCTACCTGAGCTGGGCCTTTCAGTGATGCTGTTCAGTACAAAGCATTTTTTATACAGGGTTATGATTTTACAAATTATGGTAATGTCAATCATACTGGGCCAAACATTCTCACTGAGAGCAGAATAAGAATATGAGGGAAATGCAGCAGTGACTGTTCTCCAGTAACTCTGTGCAGCACTACAGAAGACTTCTGTAACAAAATGCCTTACGGTGGGCTCAGCAAATGCAGTGGTGTTGTTCTCATGTCTGTTCACATTCCTGCCCCTTTAACCACATTAGTCTTCTTCCCACTGTGCTTCTGAGCAGCTTTCACTGGCTCTGCCTCTGGGTTATGTCAAACACAAGTTATGTTTCCACAAGCTGTGTGTTAATCTAACTTCTCCAAGCCACTTCATTTCAGGTGTACATTTTAATTTGGTGGCCCCCACTTTAAAAGTCTTCTTGTATTAAGATATGAACTCCACTCCTATTAATAAATGGTCTATGTAACAATTCAATTGGAGCATCAGTTTTGTGCAATTATGGGAAAATAAACTCACAATAACAATTAATTCCAATGAAGGTTTTTTTTTTTTTTTTTTTTTTTTTTTTTTTTTATTAAACCACTCAAAACTGTTTCCAAGTCTTTCACCTAAAATTTCAGGCTTTAACAAGTTATTGATTTTTGTTTTTTCATTATAAAGTCACTGTTTTCTTGGTTGCAGACTAATGAAATGCAGTAACAATGATTTTTTTTTTCTAAATATTGTTTTTCCATGTTAGAGCTGCAAAATGAACAGCTGGATTACACCACTAAAATATTTTCACTTGGGTTCACAAAAAAATCATCGCTTATGCATACTTCTGGCAAAGTGGCAACTTTCTCTTAGACTACTGTAGCATTAATAAATGCTAAGAAAAAGCCTCAGATCTACTTTGGAAGAATTGCAGATTTAAGCATAAAATGATGTCTCTTAACTTGTCTGAGTCAAATTATCATATAAAGCATATTAATATCATAATCATTTGTCATAACTAAGAATGCTGTAGTGTTTGAAACATATAATTTATTCATAGATAATATTAAAAATAAAGAAATTAACATTACTTCTGTGCTAGTTACTATAGGAATCAAAAATAATTAAACAACTCCCTCACCCCCAATGGCCTTGGATGCCAAGCTTCCTAAATCCACCATGATAGACAATATAATCTTCATTCTGGGAAAGTCTACAAAGAATGAAAGCAGCTCCTCAAAGGAATTTATTGGTCACATTCTTTGCAGTGCTGTATATGCAAAATGTGAGTGTTTTGTTTTTTTTTTTCCAGATCTTCCCCACCTCCTTCTGAAGATGTAGTTAGTGCAGTATATTCTTCTGTGATTTTACTTTAAAAAAAACCCCAAACCTTCCTACTGGAAAAATCACATGATATTCACTGTCTCTTAGGCACAGGTTTTATATTTTCTCCATTTAGGCATTTTATACTTTTTTAGTTTTAATCCAAAATGAAAGTTACACAGCTGAAAAATAAAGAAGCTTTTTTTTTTTTTCCCCCTAAGAAGAGGAGAAATGAGACTGTAAATTTTGTTTAAGGAAAGCCAGAAAAAACAGACTCCTGTTTCAACAATATTAGCAGCTCTGCTTCCTACTGGCTAGCGTCTGGAAAACATCACTGCTCACCATATCTCTTAATAGCCTGCTATAAAATTACTGTTGTAGCAAACAACGTGAGACAAGAAAGGGATTTTCACACTGCACAACATAGAGAATATGTTTATCCTGCAGGCAATCAAACTACTAGATTTCACCCTAAAATAAGTCCTAGGTATGAAAATATCCAGAAACACTGCAAGTAAGATACCTCATAATATTATGCCAATAGAAATATCTTTTTCTTCAACGTCCATTTCAGAATATGCTAAACTTCTTGCATGGTTTTATTTAATACAGGTAAATAAAATCTTTGTGCATTTGGCTATCAGATTTTAAGGTGCTATTCGCACATTCATAGCAGCCCAGGAAACATTATTTGAGGACTTTCACATTTGACTCCTCTCAGATTACAACCAGGAGGGGTTTAAGCAGATTAAAGAAGTGGCCTTTATAAACTGGTACTTCAATGACCTCCTTCTTGATACCTCTTTTTCTTGAGTGATTTATTCATCAGCTGCCTGTGGATGTGATGCTCTCAGACAGAGTGCAGTAAACTATAAAGCTTTTATCTAAAAGGTACAGCTGCAAGTAGCAGGTCTGAAAGCATTAGGTCTGACATGAGTTAGGCTGTGCACTCACAAGTCCTCTGGAGGCAGAAGACTGGCTCTGCACAGCAAGTGCTGTGCGTGTGGCACATCAGACCTATTGCAAGTGGAGTGTATGGCTGAGAACCATGAGGCAACTTTCAAGACATGCCAGTATCACTGCACTCTGGCACCGCATACCGGAGTAGAATTGTTCTAGGCATGTACAGTAACCATTTTCTGGGACTTCCAGATACCTGCTAAGTCTGTTCCCAGAGGAGGAAGCCATAGATAAACATAATCAGGATGCAAATAGATGTCTTGATTAATAAATATGCCAGAGAATTTTGCAAACGACTTGTGGATAACTTGCAAGCAGCAGAAGAAATATATCATGAGCAAAGTGGAATGATTTGGTTTGCCTAAATTTAATGCTGACCTAGGGGGTCTATATGAGAATTTCAGCTCCCTAGTTTTAGTTTTCCTTATGGGCAGTGATGAAAGAGACAGATACTTCTGCAGCGGGGGAATGCCTTTTTCACCTCAGGTCAAGGGCTTTGATTGAAGGCTGCCATGCAAAAGACCCCGAATCTTCTTTGACTGGCACTAACACTTTGGAGTCTGGACATGAGCTGGAAAAGAATGCAGCCAGCAGAAACTTGCCAACAGAGCCACTTTGATAGTTTTGCTTTGTGGTTTGAGTGCTGTGTGGAGCTGTTAGTTATAGGCTGAAATTCACCAGTCAGTCTGCCTGCTCAGAAACACATATAGAATCAAAATTACAAGGGAAACAGAAGAAAAAAAAAAATCCTAAAAGTGTTGACACTTTGAGAAACTGGTTTTGGCCACAGCTAGCAACATTTTATGGACACACCAGGGATTCTAGACAGAACACTAAATCAGTGCCAGCTCATTTGCTTTGGGTCAGTGCCATCTGAGACTGCTAGAATTTGGATTTGTCAGTGTGTTACTCTTTTTTTTAATTTTTTTTTTTTAATTAGCTAAGAAGTTATGTGTGTCTTCTTCTGTCTTCTTTCTGAATATTTTTCCCATTCTATGTGAGACCGATGGCATATTTTTCTTCAAATATTTGTAAATCTGGCAGCTATGAGAAAGAAAATTACATCTGCACAGCTGTGCCATAATCTATACTATGGTTCTGGTCTTTTTTTTCTTTTTTTTTTTTTTTTTACAGATTTTTCTTGGATTATTCTTAATTCCTGCTTTTCAAAGAAATTAATATATCTAGAGGTGTCTTATCTGATACACTTAAATTCACATTGCATCTCTGATATTAACTAATGTTCACACAACGCGTTTCTATCAAGAATCCCCAAATATTCAACAATCAGGTTCAACAATATTATGCCTGATTCTCTGCAGTGATGACTATCTCAGACAGGAGGCCTTTACTGGTAGTGGGATACCAAGTTATAGTTCATGAAATGCAGCTCAACATGGGCTGCTCTTTGGTGTTCCATGTACATGGGAGCGTATAATCCAGTAGGAGTTGGATACAGGCAAAAAAATAAACTTGTACATTGACCAACTAATGTCAAGGTGAGGTAGATTAATGGCTTCATGAGGCTTACAATGCATACTCCAATATGCATTTTATTTCAGCATCTCAGTTTAATGCAGAAGTTTAATTATCTCTTTATTATTGTTCATAAAAAATTCTGCTGTAAATCCCATGTGATTTCAGCATGAAAATTTCAGAATTTTCAGAATGAAAACATTCAAGTAATGTTTTTGTCTTCTCATGGAAAAGGAATCACAAAATTTTTAAAAAATCTCACCATGACCTCTGAGTGCCACTGCATTGTCTGTGATAAAGCTAGAAAATGATTTCTGTCAATAGTTTCCCTGAGTGAAATGTCAAATATTCTCATCCATGAAAAAAAAAAGAACACTTTCCTGTTCTCTTCGGCTGTTCTGAAGCAGTATTGAATAACTTAAGGACTGAGTAAGTGCTCTACTTTCAGAGTTTTCAGGTTGCTTAATCTTATTTACCTTAGTTTTTAGTTATGAGGCAAGTATTGCCAAGAATGACATTAACAAAAATAGTCATAACAGAAATTAGTTCTGGATTTTTCTTGTCAGATTTCTGGAAGCCTTGATCCTGTGAATAAATACCTGTGTATAATTTCACTTGGTTAAGTGGTCTTACTGAGCTCTGTGACTCTGCTTGCATAGGTCTGCAGTAGTCAAGCTCTGTATTTGAGTGATGTGTGGGAACTTCAGCCATGTAATTTTTTTTTGAGAGAGCCCAAGTTGTAAAAAATCTATGCAGCTTTAAATAAAGTGTGTTTTACTCTCAAAGGCTATTTTCTTACCCTTCAAGATAGTGACTTCACAGCAAACTTGTGAAGTCTGACAAAATTACAGTCAAGAGGAGCATGTCTCCAAGAGAAACATGAAAAGTTATTTAGAGTGATTTATGACAGAACTAGTATATTGTATGCAGTTTTGCAAAGAATGTAACTAATGAACAAATTGAGCTTCTGTGACTTTATATTATGACCTTTGAAAGAAATGAACAATCATACATCTGAATGTAGTAGATATGTTTTATATAACAACATGCAAAATATATTCTGGCTTTGCTATTTTCTCTTGCTTCCTTTCCATCATTTTAATGAATGTCCCTTACTTGGCACCCAGCCTAGTGCTGTCACAAGGAATTTGTGGAAAAGTGTGCCAATGACTAGTCCCTCCCACTGGAGATACTCTGCCCCATGATTAAGCATGACCTTCTCAAAAGATAGAGAAAGTGGGTGGAATTTTTCAGACAAATCACCATGGTATTTAGAGGGACTAAAATGTTGCATGTTAATGACACAATGCTTTGTAACAGAAAAAAAATGTATGCCTCTGATTCCTTTGAGGGATTGTTCTGCAATCCTTCTAACAGTTCCCATGTGCATATGCAGTCAGTAAGTTTAATTTATGACCCTTGTTACTTTCTAAATGTTTTATTAAGTTAGTGCTTAGCACTGACTCATAAACCTATAAAAGCTGAAAGTGGTAAACTGATTATTCACTGCACCTGCCCTCCAAATATGTGTTACTAATGAAAGCTGCTAATCAGCAGTCATGGTGCTAAAAGAGTGCTATACAAGCACTTGTAAAGTAAAGGCCTATCCTGTAAGCAAAGGCAAGGGAAAAGGAAGCAGATGCAGGAAGGAGCAAAATCAACAAAAATCTCTTGAAAGAGGAAAGGACTTACATGTTTCCTTGGCCATTGTACACCCATCTGGTGCTGCCAAGTCCCTCAAAGTCGGAAGCCCAATAATACAGGCATGCATTAATGTGCAAGATAAACAGCAAGTATCCAGTTGTTCGAATGACCCTATAAAAGTCAACAGATTCCTGTAAAACAACTTACATTTTTCCTTACTCTTAATAGAGAACCTGTTGCTTTTTTGGATCAACAATGTTTATGTTAAGCGTCCACTAAGTAGTTCCCCACCTGTATTGATTCTGAGAAACATATAGCTGGCAGTTACCTATTTCTCACATTTGTCCGAGGCCAAATAAATAACTTTCCTAGAAGGTTTGGCACAGGGTAATTTTTAAATTATGGTACTCTAAGGACTTTATAATCCACTTTATAATCCTTAACTGACTAAGAATATTTACAGAAATTTGAAACTATTATTAATGAGGCTAAAGGGTACAAATTAATGTATTTGCCAAACTCTGTTCAAGATAGGCTCTAGTCTTGTGAACCAAAGCCAGGAAATGTCTGAGGTCAGAAATAAACTGCTTTACAAGAGCTCTGCTAGGAAGCCTGCAGTAGATCCACTAAATAGTGTGATTTAGTGGCCATAGCAGGAGTAACAACATTCCCAGTTCTTATGCTTATGGCCAGTTCTTTGAACACCAGTGATGAACTAGTTAAGCATGAAACAGCTTTCTGTTTAATAGAACAATGTTCTCATTCCATATCCACTGTGAAGTGCATAGGGATCAAAAGAGAGATCTCCTGGATTTAGCTCTCCATTAAATATTCATATAGGCAAGGGATAAATAAGCAGGAAAAGTAGAGGACTTGGCTGGACACAGGGAGGCTGGTGCACGAGTTTATCTGCTACATCTAGAATTCCCTGCAGTGTACCATGCATAGTAACTGAATGAATGGGTTTAGGAAAATTTAATAAGATCTAAGTTAGGTCTATAAAGCTAAGTTAATGGGAGGTAATACCTCTGTGGCTGCTT
This sequence comes from Merops nubicus, assembly GCF_000691845.1. Lineage (NCBI taxonomy): Eukaryota > Metazoa > Chordata > Aves > Coraciiformes > Meropidae > Merops > Merops nubicus. Next base: position 34,716 of record NW_008584678.1, on the reverse strand, counting down.
CTGTATTATGTGTTCCTTCGATGGTTCTTCAGGTGCCATTGCATGCCTTACTCTGCCTTTCCATGCCACTGAGCAATATACCTACGTGTATCCTCCTCTAGGACACTGACAAATGAATGCTACGTCGCTGTTTAAAAGTTGGTATGCTTTCAGGACAGCTCTGCTTAGGGTTGCAAGCTATTGAGAACAGCAGATAGCTGATGTCATCTAGTAATATTGCAATATTGACAGTGCTGTGTCTTGTGCACAAGTTGAATCCATGTGAATGGACTCCTGAGGTTCTGGAAGCCTTCGCCAAAATATACATTGTATTTTTCTAAGCACAGGTCAAATCCACAACAGCAGGTAGATAAAATGTAGTAACTTCTGCTAGCTCTATTCCCAGAAACTCAAACCAATGAGTTTGAGAAGAGAATCTACGCAGGCATATACACTTGCTGTGTAGAAGTTTAATTTGACATTATTGAGTTAATTTGTGCCTTATTGCTCAAATAGCAACCATACCAGGATCTCAGAACAAAGCAATGTTGTTACATGCAAATGAAATGCAAGAGTTTGCACAAATAGCCCATCTTTTTTATATTTTTCATCTCCCATTTGTACTCTTCTTCTGTGTAACTACCTCTCTTCTCCCAACCTAAAGTAACTGTTCTGTAGCTCTTTTACTAGAGAAACCTCATTCTGCTACTTCTGGTCAGTTCTTGGCAGGAGCCTCTGTTGGGTGAACATTTTTCCTGAATCAGGCCAGCTGAACCGAGCTAGGTTTCATATGTGAGTGAAGTTTTACATTTAGTATTTTAACGATTACATCAAAACCCCAGGTATTTTAAAAAATCTTCAACTGCACAGTTAAAGATGTATTACATTCCATCCAGTGCTTCACTGACAACTCATGAAATCAAGTGAAATGCATTCTGTGGCAAGCTCTGCATGGTACAAGAGTTAACAAGCACATACCTGTAGATGTACGCTTTGTCCAGAACAGCTTCCAAGCGATCATTAAACTCAAAGAATGTATTATGCTGAATAGTAAACAAATGAAAGTAGTTCAATCACTATACTTCACTACACAACTTTTTACGATAGAACTGACATTAGCTTGCATACCTATTTTAAAAATAACGGATTCTTCAGCAGTGTTACTCTCTTTAAACATTTAACTAAAAGGTGAACTGCAAAGCAAAGATAAGAATTGAGTTTAACCTTTTTTCGAGTGTTGAGTGTCCCATTAATCTGAGTATAGAAATAACCTTGCTGTTTAGGTCAGACTGCTGCATATGAATAATTTCTGCTTCCTTAAACATATGTGATTGCTTGGGCAACTTTATCAGAGAGAATTACATACATAAAAATCCCTTTTTTCTCTTTCTGATATTAAAAAAAAATCTCCAGTAAGTGAACATATGTACCAATAACCATATACTAGAGGATTCCATGTAGTATCTATCAATTACTGCTGTATGAAATTCTTCCTGTTAACTAAGGTAGCTTTTTCCTTTGTTTTTATCCGGTACATATCTGTTTGCCTAACATGAGTTACTGTTTAACTGCTCATTCTTTCATATTGTTTTAGTTCTGATTTATGGAATTCAAAAGTTTTGTTGACAACTGAAGAGCACCCTCATTTCATTCTCAGAGTTGTTGTTTCTCCCCCCAGCTTTAAATGAAGGCCAGTTCTTTGTCAGCATACTGGGTGAAGTGGAAGGTATTGGGCTGCAGAGTGGCCTGCCAGGTGCCATGAAATGCAGGGAGAGGGCTGTTGTCTAATCCCTTCTCAGTCCCTTCATTGCACAGCTCCACATATCTTTGGACTTGACAAAAAAAGTGGGTTTATGCCTATTAAATATGCCGTGTATAATTTCTGTTGTCCTTAGAATTCCCTCCTTTGCTTTTAAACACCTGACATTACCAACAGTAGGGGAAAATACTTTGTAATTAATTAGTGATGTTAAATTGTTATTATTTTTTATCTTTTAAAACTAAACTGGCAATTTAAGGTTAATGTAACTTAAGTAATGGAAACAGCCTTAACCCCAAAACATGTTTTGAATGTAAAGAATAATAAGGTCATAAGAAAAATAAGAGAATAAGACTTCATTTTGCTAGACTCGATCTTGTATTTTTTGTTGCTTTGTTTACTGATGTTATATCTTGTCCTGAAGATATTTTCCAGTTTCTATATTTTGTACTCCTAAATATTACAAACAAGTCTCAATTGGATTCTAAAAACATTTGTGTGTGGCTAGCCATCCATCACTAACAAAGGTCTTACCTTTAGCATCTTATTTGCTCTAAATGCTGGGTTACATCCAAAGAAGAAATATAAAACATCAAACGGCAATACCGATACCACATCGAGCTGTTGAGCAGAGAGGCAATTTTAAACTTCAGAATAATCATAATGTATTTACTTGCTGTAAAAAGTCTGCTTAGATTGACTCATGATTGAGTATAATATTTGAACAGGCAACATGCTAAGCCCATAACTTCCCAAGTACTAACAGGCAAGATTATCTCTTTGGAAACACCAACAGCTTTGCTTTGCCCTGCTTTTACGTCAACTGTGCCTGAAATTTTAATGTTTTATGGGGATTATTAACAGTAGCTCTAATTTGATTATGAATACATTCTGTTATTTATTACAACAATTATACAAACAATTGTAGCATATACTAAAATGTTAGATGTGTGGCTGGTGAGTGGAGGTAGGGAGAGCACTCCACAAGCACTTCTAAGAAGTCCTACAGCTTTTAAAACCAGGCTGATGCAGCCTGGGGGAGCAGGATGAATTTGGCTCCTTGCCTGCAGAAGCTGTATGTTCCAAACAACAGATTCATCATAGGATGATGTGTGCTGCTTTTGTTTGTTTTTGTTTTGTTTTGTTTGTTTATTTATTTGTTTTTGTTTTTGTTGTTTTTGGTTTTGTTTTTGTTTTTAAATAGATATTGTTTGTTGCTTCTTCCCATATCGCTAAGATTTTCAGCATCTCCCTGCAGTCCATCAACTCGGTGTTTACTCTTTTTATCTGTCTACTTTATTCTTTTCAAGAGAAAAGAATTGTGGAGAGAAGGAAGGCTGTGGCAAACGTGCCTTTGCCTTTTTAAAGCTCCTGTGGTGCCCTGCTCCGTTACTGCTATCATCTGGGAACAAGAGAAGGATGTGGAACCATCGGCTTCATCTCACTGTAATCAGAAACGCCTTTTCCCTGAGGGACGCAAACAGCATTGGCAGCAGCTAGCCTGCAGCCCTCACTTTTTATTCCATGGAAGTAAGATGCAGTTACTACCTGAACACTGTGAAAAGAACAAACCAAACAAAAAAAATTGATTAAGGAGAGGACAAACAGCCTTTTCCTCTCTCCTTCTTTACAGACATGCCTAAGAGGAAGCAAAATTTGGTCAGAAGTGCTTTCATATCAGTAACTGTTAATTAGTACTTAAACATATGACAAATTCCCAGATTATATCTACATCTTTCATGTGTTGAGAACACTCTACTCTCAGTTTCTGCAGAAATCAAGAGTTCTAAATGTACCACAAGTGTGAACTTACAATAAGGCCATACATATCCAATTAGTTCTCTTGCTGTAGGTTTGACTGTGTCCTGCTCACTTGCCTGTATAATGTCTATCCTGCACTTTTGACTAGCTTAATCTCAAGTATGAAAGTAGTGATACCATGGTCACTGAGACACATTTCACTCAGAAACAAGGCAGGTGCAAAAATATTTACGGGAGAGGAGGGGGTAATAACTGAGATTTCAGACATGTGGGTTCAGTGTCACAGAGCTGTATCTTTATCAGGAATTCAATAGACTACGTATCCTCTGTTGGCAAAACAATACTTAAGAACAAAATGAACAATATTCCTAAATCAAATATACCTTTGCTTTTACAAAATTCAAAGAGCATCAAAACTCTTAGTTTTAATTTTTTATTTGTGCGAGTGATGACCATGAGGTATACACCATGAGCTATACCATGAGTTACTTCATAAGAATTCACCAAATAAAGTTATCACATAACTTCAGGCCTTCTTATTGTGCTTAATTGGTATCTGGCAAACTCGGATATTATCTTTCACTCTGTGTAACCTTGCACAAATCCATCAAACCTGAATTTTATTAATTCTATTTTATGAATTTATTTTTGAGAATTAACATTGATAATTGCATTTATTGTTATTCCGCTTTACAGTTAAACACTATTTATGAAGATGGCAATCTTCAGCTGGTGAACACTGACGTGCCATCAAGCCAATGCTTGAGAACAGTGATGTTCTTAAGCCAATGGTGATTTTCAGTGAATGAAAAAAAAAATCCTATGAAATCCCACAGCCAGAACTTACATGTTGACATCAGTAACACAAGGTCTGCTTACCCGAAACTTCACTGTACTGTAGTAGAATTTCTTCATTTCTACTTTGTCCGACTACAGTGATAATGAAAGAAGAAAAAGGCATAGTCAAGAACAGAATGTCAAAAATGAGCCTCTGCTACTCAACAATAACAATGTCTCTTTGATAGCAGGGATGATGGCAGTTATATTAATGATGGTCCAAAAGTATGGATGGAGAAATATCTGTAGGAAGAAGTAGCATTTTTATTAGATCAGTTTACAATAGAACAGATTTTATTAAAGCTACCTGAAAAAATCAGGTTTGGATTTTGGGTGATTTTTTCCAAGTCTGGAAGAAAACTATTGGTCTAGCAAAGAACATGAGATTTTTCCCAAAAATCTTCCCTCTCAAGATGCCTGTACCAGCTGGTGCTTGACCAAACCCCCTTCAATTTCAGGGCCAAAACCTCCATTTTACTTCAATGGTTCTAAGAAAAATGAAAAGAGTATTTGTGACGGTGCTGCACAAAATTAGCTCTTTGAACGCTAGCATTAACATGCTTGCATTATTAGCATTATAATAATCACACTGCATTCATTAAAAATGATTAGCTATTTATTTTCAAATTGCTCTCCATGGGAACTGATGCTAATACCTTAATAAGAAAGGGTAATCACAAGCTTCTAACGAAAGATATCTATTATTATACTTTCTGGTTTTATATCAAGGATACTTTAAGTACCTTTAAAATCTTAAGGATATTTCCAAGCCAACTTTTCACTATTATCAGTTTAAGCATTAAACTAAATGCAGGAGATCAGGTAGTAGATGATCTCTTCACACACTAAAATCTATGAATTGTGCAAATAGCTTCAAAGGAAAGTTTTCTGCATTACAGTTTTAACCTTGTTCATGAAACTTGGATTTTGTAGGATTTAGACAAGATTGCCAGTTACTCAGTGTCTTGGCATGGAAACTGACATTATACTGCATGGCATTTAATATCTCTCCAAGCTGTATTTGCACAGTTTTACCTGAGATTCCTTGGTAAATGTATCAGTAATATCTTTTATGCCCAATGTATAAAATACTATGTAAAAGCACTGAACTAAAACTAGTTCCAAATGACATTTTAAGATATATAATTTTGAATTTTCTATCTGTTGGGCACAGTAGTGTCACAATGAAGTTTTCTAAACTATTTTTTTTTTCTGCATAGGGTTTCCTTCTATAAAAATTAAAAGACTCAAAACTGCTGAAGATTTTAAAGGAAGGTTAATGTTCTAGCTGCCTTTTTGATATGTTAAGGGCACGCTTTTGCCTCTCCTCAGATACTTGCTTGGAGTTTTCTTTTGCATTTTTCTATAAAAACATAACACAAAAGTAGTACTAAAAAGTGAAATTGAATGTACTTATTTTCCTAAAATAAAATTGTTCAAATTATTTTCTAAGCAGCCTGAAATTACATGGATTTGTTCTGATTTTGGCAGAGTCCCCACAATCTCACAGTCTGTAACAAAACCTATGTATTCTGTCCAGCCCTAGCTGAATATGTCTTGTCTTCAACTATGATTCTTGCATAAGGTGAATAGAAAGCTGAGAGTTCCAGACAAACATACAAACGTGTACGTGTATGAGTACATAGTTATACAATCACTGGTTCCAGTGAAACTGCACCAGTTTACTCCTGGTGAGAAAGTGCCTAATGCCTGTTTGACTGCTCTCATCTGTAACTTTCAAATAGGTTGTTGTTGTTGTTGTTGTTGTTTTTCTTTTATTTTATTTTTAAAGAATGTAGACAATGGACATTTCCTTCTTTCAGATAAGATAGTGGAAGGTCAGTGAAGAAGAACATAGGTATCCTCTGATGAATAAAAAAGTTAAATAATTTGACATAACAGCAAAAAATGTGTCAGATTTAAGGGAATTTCTATAATGTACTTAACACACAACTACTACCAGTGGAAATCCCATTTCCAATACTTACTATTATATCTCCACCTCTTATAAATTGCACTCGGGGCTGGAAAATCAGCAAGTCACACAGGTAGCAGATATCACAAATTATGTCTATGATGATCCAATATATTGTATTACTTGGGGTTTGATACGGGAACACAAAGCGGAGGGGAATAAACCAGCAATTCCAGTTATAGGCGATTGTCACGAGCATGAGCCATGCCACGTAACGGTGATCTGAAAGCAAAAACATTGAAGTCACAGGCAGGAACTCAGTGATTTTTGTTTCCTCATTGTTCTAGACACATTCACTCTACTGAAGCCTCTGGGAATGTTTCTGCCCAGAGGAACCTACCATTCTACCTTTTTTGTTTTTATTTTCAGTGGCACAGGGTGCCAAAATGATACAGGTTGGAACTAGGAGTCACACAAAGAAATTGCAAAAGAGAAGAAAGATGAGTTTATGAGAGCATATAGAATTAAATGCATCTGAAGAAACTCAGTACATTTTGCTCATTGCTGGTGCATGTAATAACCTATAAAATAATTACTTGGCCCAAATTGTAGATCAAGAATCAGAAGACTTGGGTTTTGATTGTGGTTGGTTTTCATGCCTGCTTTGTGCATACCACAAAACAACTTTAAAACTGTTGCCACATTTTATGTCTTTTTCCTGTTTAGAAAAAATGTTCTATAGCACATGATCTATGTGTCTCTCTGAGTTGCAGGTTGGAACATGGATCTTACGGTGCTTCATGTGTGCTATGTAATACTAGGTCACTTCAAAACACCTTTACCCCACTCTATTGCAGAGCTTCTAATTTACCTGTGTATGAGTCTATGCTGTCTGGTATCTTCAGGTACTCCAGATATTTCTTCAGTGGAGGTTTTTTGAATTTACAGCACAGCATATTGCAGTAATGATCCTCCTCTGGCTTTGCTTCTGCATCCTCTTTCTTTTCTTCTTTTTTCTCTTCTTTTGGTGGGGGTGGAGGCTTCTTCTTTGATGGTGCTACTCACATAGAATGCCACAAAAGATGACATTTTATTAATGATTGAATTACTACACTGTCCTTGGACAGTGCCCACACCTAATGCCATAAATAAGGCCGATGAGAAATAAGGGAATTCATTATTCAGCGTTCATTAATGCAACGACATGTTGCTCTCTACAGGACCGTTGCAAATAGTGTATGCAGTTAGGATGGAGATAAGAAAAGACATCTGTGCCATGGGATGATATCTCGTCTCTCCTGGGACCTTATATGCAAGTTGCAGCAGGCAAAACTAATGGGAAGCCAATGATTTTCTATATTTCTGGGGTTACAAAAGTCTTGTGGTACTCCCTTGAGCCCAGTTCTTCCATCTTTGGTCTGGATAATTTTGTCCATACATTTGTCCCATTACTTCTGGTGGCTTTACCTCTGAGTAGGTAAAGACTAGGTAGGTACCTAGTCTTAGCAGTAAATTGGCTAACTGTATCTGTAATGAATTAGGAGATAAAAATTTTAAGTTCTACAAAGAGAACTAAAGATGTAAATGACCAAAGAAACAGTTTTTAATAAAGGAATTCCTTTATCGTTTATAATACTTCAGACATTATTTTTTACATCTGTTTAAAAAACAGGTAAGCAACAAGTAGGTTCTAAAGAATTTCAGAATATAAATTCACCAGACTAAATTCTTTGGAAAAGGAAAAAAAAAAAAAGTCACACTTTCCTCTGAAGAAGAAAAACATCGTATTTGTTTTATGGTTTGTATTTTGTCAAAAGTCAATGTTTAACTAATTTCAGATGAATTTGCTCCATTTGAAGTAGGTACTTAGAGTCTTCTGTGTTTGGAATATTGCTCCATGGATTTTATTTACTTTTTAAATTTACTTTATTTGTTTATTTTGTAATTTACTTTTACGCAGCAGCTCTAATTTCATAGTGACCAACTACTCATATTTCTTACAAAAGTCAAAAGATTTCCCATACTTTTCAGATTTATCTCCCTGAATAAACATATCTGAGAGCTCTTTTAAAATACAGAAAACTGCTTGAGAAGGATGATTCTTGTCAAGGATTCAATGTCAAGGATGACATTGTCTGATTTTTTTTTTTCCCAGGTTCTGCAGTGATGGGGTTCAAAGGGAGTTCATACCTAAGGACCTAGCTTACTGTAGCTAGTATGGATAAACTGACTTCAGAAGGCACAAACTGATCCATTTAATTGGGTAAACACATTATATTCACTTGAAAATTTTGTCAAATTATTTTCTGTTCCCACAAACTAGTTTTCATTTTTAAGCTCAGTAAATGCACAGCTATTTCTTGAGTCACTTACAAGATGTGGGACTGCCTTCAGGGGAGGACAGCACTGGATCTTTCAGCTTTTCTTTATAGACTTCTGCCCTTTCCCGCAGTTTTTTGACAATTTCTTGAAGCTGGGCTGCAGCATACTCGTTAGTTTGGAAATCTGAAGGTGCTGGCTTCTGTGTGCTAGTTAAAATGAAGGAAAAAAGCTTAATATACTCAAAAGCAATGGAAGGAAACAGTGCTAATTCTACTTCTGAGCAGGAGTCAGACCTTTATTTGCCACTGTGCTTATTCATGTCACTTAATTCACATAAGTGGACATCTAAGTTAACTGCCCTTGGTTCCTGCTTATGCCACCAGCAGTTTACCCAATATTTCAAGCAGAGGAGGTTGGGTACCCTGTGCTCTGTGTAGTCCACTACACTAGTGACTTCCCACTGCTGCTTTTCACCGGGTTCTACTGTGGCTATGTAAGACCTAAAGCTTATCCTTTGTATTCACTAAGATACAAGGCATGGTCTTCCTACCCATGCACAAAAATTTGCTCATTATTATGTGGCAGTATCCTAATGATGACAAGACGTAACTGAGTTTATGATGTGACTGACTGATGTGTAGGTGGGGAGGAGAGACAATACTTCATGCTTCCTAATGTTGGGAAAACTGATTTAATCTGAGTTTTGTTATGGGTATTAGCTAACATGAGATTAAAATGTTTTACTAAGTGGAAACAAAACACTGGTGTTCTTGCTGAAGTTCCTTCCACTCTTACTTTCCAATAAGAGTTACTCAGGGTCATAGTAACACAGATGATATTCCAGCACTCACAGCATTTCTTCAAACCTGAGAACTGTTGATTTTCAGACACCTGCAAACTCACATTCCGTACTGAAATGATTGCTTTTAATAAGATCTGTGCATGCTCAGCAGTTGATTAGAAAATCTAGGTGAAAGTGAAAGTCTTTGTCAATTTCTTTGGGTTTATTCATACTTTCATCCTCAATTACTTGCTACTGACTGGCTATGCACATGAAGACTGTTTTGGAATGCCACCCAGCTGGCAGCTGGGTCATGCATTTGGACTTCCTTCTATGTGGAGACCAAGACAGGATTTCTTCTGCATCCTAGACTCAACACTTCTCAGGTGGTGTCACATGCTGGTGTCAGAGCTGTTTGGAAATGGGCAGCTCAAGGCTCCCTCCCACACAGGTCACAGGTGCCACCCTTTGTACTGAAACCCTGCCAGTTATGCTCAATACAGGGAACACATCAGGGAATTGTTCTTTCTTTCTTAACAGTTTTTCATCTCCATCCCAAATATCTCAGGGTATTTGCAGCAATACAAGAGGCAGGTAAGAGTGAAGCGTGCCTGAAATTTCCAGTTCTTGAGATGACCTTCCCAAAGGTGAGTAGAAGGAAAGTGGTAACACCTTGGGTAGGAAAGAAATGAAAAACACTACAAAGTGGTCTTTGAATAAACACCATGTCTCCTCAATCCCTACACCTAGTTTGAAGTTCCTAACAGAAGGAGCTGTAACTAAAAAAGGACAGTGTCAGAGTGGGATGTGTGTGGTTTTTTGAGAAGCAGAGTTTTCTGGAAATACAACACAGTGCCCAAGGAAGTATGACTTAAGGATGTGAAAATCCTTCAGCAATAAAATCATTGGATAAAGTGTAGATAAGCTGTTAAAAGCAGAAGAAATTGAAGCTTGAAAGTATGTGCTTATCATTCCTCTAATTTAAGTCTTCTGTAGTGTCTATTTTTTAAAACTCCCCAGACAGGGGATTAATCAGTTCTGATATACTTTGTAATCTCATCACAGTTCCTTTTGTGTCACATATTCCCTTTGCTCAGGCCATCTGCAGTGTAATGAAATCCTTTCTTGTTTTGAGCTAACATGTCACAATTAGTTTTTCAGCTGCTATGTAAAGAATTTAAAATAATTCTTACTATTTGCTGGTGCTGTATTTGCTTAGAGCATTTGCTGTCTTACAGTAAGAAACACTTACCATAAGGCTCATGCCAAAGGCCCATTCTATCTGCTTTCTACGACTAAGCTACAAACTGCATGGGATTTTTCTTATTATTTAATAGCCTTTCCAATAAAAATTAAAATCTCTTCTATCATGAATTTGTGGCTTTATTATTGCAATGTAGCCTAAAGGAACTATGTTATTATTTGGTAGAATGGATTAGAAACTATGTGAACTTGTTTAAAGTTACTTGCCCCACAGTTGATAAGAAATGGATTTTCCTTGCCCTACTTCTCATTTTTATTTGCATTATCTCCTCCTCTATTATTTTCAAGTAACAAAATGCTTTTACTTTAATTTTTTTCTCATTAATATATGGCTACATGTTGAAGTGGCTACTTCTAATTTGAAGATACATATTGTATATGTACATTGTGTGGAGGTACACCTTATTGTAGCTAATGAAGCCCATAAAAACTTGGCTAAATCACTTTTAATAAAATTTGCTATCTCTTGAATTAAGTGGTGCTAGGATTTATGTCTTATCTGATATGTTATTCTTTAAGAAAATTTGTCTCTGACCTTTACATACACTGAATTGCTATAGTTGGAAAAGAACTTTTAAGACCATCGTGTCCAACCACTATCTATCTCTACCACTTCTACACCATACCCCTGAGCACCCCATCTAGATGGCTTCTAAATACATCCAGGGATAGTGATTCAACGACCTCCCTGGGGACCCTGGTCCAGTCCTTGATCACCCTTTCGGTGTAGATGTTTTTCCTAATGTCTGAGCTAGACCTCCCCTGGCATAACTTCATACCATTGTCTCTTGTCCTGTCAGCTGTGGCATGTAAGAAGAAGACCACACCTGCCTCCCTATAGCCTCCTTTCTGTAGTTGTAGATAGCAATAAGGTCACCCCTCAACCAGGTCTATATTAGTTACTACACCATGTGGTCCTTTACAGAGCAGAAATGTTTATTCCCTGTAAAAGGAATAATTTCACATGGCCTAGGAAATCCAAAAGTCAGGACCACAACTCACGTACCCTGCACACAGTTTTGTTATTACCTCAAGTGTATTTTTATTGAGGTAAATAGCAACATATGTAACAAAAAAAAAATAAATAATGTCATTGTCATATGGTTTTAATTTGTAGGTTTTATCTTCTAAACTTGTGGGTTTAGATTTGTTTGTTTAGGGAATAAAATTACAGTGCCTTAACTCTCCCCATGCCAAGAGATGATTTAGATATCTAGAGCATAGTGGAAGAAAATTACTTTGAAAGGATAGGCCATGAAAATACAGCGTTGAGTGTGCTAATGTATGTAGCATCTGTTATGTACTGTGTCTTGGAGGTTTTCTGTGTGAAGAGTTCAAGCAAAATAGGGATCAAGAAATGCAGTAGGTTATTTCAGAATAAATCAAATTTACTATTTTCTAAGTTGCAACCTAGAGTTTAATCCTTTTTGCAATTTTGGCCGTGAACACAAAATCCCTGAGTTTAACTCCATCTTTTATCTACCAAGTGACCTGTGGGAAAGTGTATTTCATAAATGTATGCTGCTGCATGAAAAAAATCCATACCACTTTTTGCTGATTTCAGTTATAACCCTTCTTTTTGCTGTACTTAAGAAACTCTCTCATATCTACCTGGAAATAAAATTCTTGATCTTACAAAAGAACTTCTAATGTTTTTACTCAGCACTGACATTATGATTTATAGTATTTACAACCCTTGTATTGAAAAAAAAAGTATTTGTTGTCTTTAATAAATTATGGAGAGTATCTAATTCGAATAATTTTCAGAAGGAAATGACAATGCATAACTATACAAATGTCCACAAAGCATGATGGTATAGCTGAAAAAAATTTCAGTGATAGAAAAATGTAGTTCAAGGCATCATGAAAGGTATTCATTCAAAAACACATCCTCAATTTGTACTGACAATCCCAGTAATCCCGGTGTGGGTAATGCTATAGAAAGATCAGAACCCTCTACCTGTCCCGGTTCCAAGCCTAAGCTCACACATCCTATATGACTAGGAAATCTACTGTTTCTGTAACAGGAAAACAGTCATCTGCTTGCAACAGGAACAGAGGTATTCCAGGAAGAATATTCTATTCTGATTATGTTCCCTTTTCAGTCAGTAGAAGGCATCTCTGAGAAGAGGTTCAGCATGGTAGATAGGTTTCTGCTCTGAATTGCCTGTGAAAGGAGCCTATCCTTCTCCTTCACCTGCACAGGAAGATGATGGATTTTTAGGAGTAAGCTTTAATATAACGTCAGTATAAAATGTAGTAGTGTGCTAATAATGTTTGATAGGATATTGAATTTGAAAGATTAAGTAGGACCAATTCCTATATGGGAAGAATTCAATTATTTAGACTAATAGAAATGAGACAAATCTAATGCTGCATAATGTAGACATGCATTTAGAAACAAATTGCAACAATTTCTTTTGTAAATGGTGGCATCATCAATCACAGCTGACAAAAAGAAAATTATTCAGCTGTTACAGTCAACAACAGTTGACTATGAGCCATATGAGCCTATAAGCCATGCTGTAATCTGGCTATGAAAAACACACTGGTGCAAATGTAAGCCTAGAATTCTTCTGACATATTGCCAGTGAAGGAAGCATTAATATATGAGCCTATACTGAGAGTTATTCTGTCCAGCTGTACCCAAAAGGTGAAAAAAAACCCTCTGAAACTGGATAAAGTCTCTTAGAATGACCAAGACTACTGGGATTCTGGTTTTGAAAAGGACAGCAAAACAGATTGAGAGGCTTTGATAGAGAACCATATAGGGAAGAGAGGTATTTGAGCTGAGGAACAGTATTGTAATAAGAATAAATGTGAACAGAAACACCATGAATTAGTATGTATTAAAGGTGTGAAGAAAGCTTTTAAAGACTGGGATTCTAGATAGTCACCTGATATGAGTGAGGAGCAGTTGAAATCAGCATGACAGACTTCAAAATTATATTACCTAAGAACATGAAAACTGTTGTAGGCAGTTATTTGAAAAAATGTAAAAGAATGTATGCAGTTTGACAGGAAGTCCTTTTTAGCAAACCAACTTAAAATATATAAAGATTTGAAAAATGAATGAGTGGCTTGGGTAAGTACCACCGTCTCCACTACTCCCAAGAATCTCAACAGATCAAGTGCCAAGAAAGTTAGTTTCTAGGATAAATATAATATGTTACAGTCTTGGGAAAAAAAAAAAAAAAAGTTGACATGTTAGATTACATGGCATTTCAAAAAGCTTTTAATTAAATTTTAATTTTCATTAAGTTTTGAAACAAGTATCTTCCTTTGCCCCACCACTTCTTCCTTTAAGAGGGAAAGTGTTTGAGAGACACACACCTCTATTGATTTTTATGTCTTTCTCTATTATTTGATACATGTTTGGAAATACTGGCAGTATAGTAACTTCTATTTGCAATAAAACAAAATTAAAAAAAAATTATTTTAACTCTGGTTTAGGATGGAATTATTCCCCACAATGCAATTTGAATTTAAACTGATGTTGGTTTTGTCTGATTATCTATTTTTTTACACATTTCATTAATTTGAACATAATGATATAATAACATTTGGGTTGGTTTTGGTTATATATAGAAGCAACAATAGACCATAAGCATTAATAACCTTCATGTGGACACCATGTAAATAAAAGTTTCTGTTGGAATTCATTACTTTCCCTTAGCTCAAATTCTTTGCACAGAAATTATATGAGTTTTATGGTTGTTTGGGCCCTAAGTAAGTGTTCTTGAAATAAAATGCAGAGGTTATCCTTTTCCCAGATCTCATGTTGTATTCATACAGCAAAATGGATATAGAAGCAAGGAATTTCAAGGAAGGGACTATCTTTCAGAGTTATCTACTGGTGTTGGACTCAGAACAAACTTCTTGATGCAGTGCAGAATAGAATCTCCTCATCTAGGCTGCATGATTCCTCCTGTTTAGTTCAAAGGTTTGCCACAGCAGCTTCTTTAACGATCCTTCTAGTTACTGAATCACAACAGACTCTGAATCCTCTAATCTTTTTTACAATATTCTCTAAAAAGACCTCTGTCTCAATACTGAACACATGAAACTCTCACTGAGGTACCAGATTAAAATGTAAATAACATTTTATTTTAATTAGTAATTCTGCAGTATGAACTATGCAAAAGAAAGTAGTATGAATGTTGAAAATTTCAATTAACTTTGAAAAATCACTTCTCTTTAATGCCACTGGTGGTATAAAGTTGTTTAATTGCACTGTATATTTCCCATGATGTGAAAATTAAAGGCAGCATAATTTCTGTCACTAATCACTTCAGAAGAAAAGTGTAATATTCTGAGAAGTAACCATATGATAAGTCAGACAGTCTTGCCTCACTTATTTCTTTATCTGGTGCTGTTGTGTCATTGGGACTTTCTTATCTGTAAGTGATTAAATCTATCTGGGACATTAGCCTCTTATCAGGAATTTTAAAAGGTATTTCTTACCATATAAACAAGGTATGTTATGTTCAAACACATTTAAATACAAACTCAATTTATTTACATAACAACTTATGGCTAAGCAATAAATGTCAGTAAATAATGTCAGTACCTATTGCTGTACAGGGTATGTGAGCACAGTACAAATCCTTCTTTGTTCTATTCTTCATTTTTTATTAATAGACAGAGAATAAAAAGATAAAAAGAGAACTCTGTAATTCCCACAGTGAATTTTTTTAAAAGTTGCACTAAAATGTCTCAAATTTGAAAAAAAATAATTTTCAAGAGATGCTTTCATTTCTCATCTGTTTTCATACAGATCCTAAAAAAATCGCACAAGCACAGGACTGTAGATGACTTTGAGACATCCGGTAATCATAGTCCTCAGAGATCAAAGCTGGATGAAGCATACCGGTGCCAGTGTTGACAAATTCCTGGATAACCTGTTCTTAAATATGTCTAGTGATGACTATTTCATAATCTTCCTAAAGAATTTATTGTAGTTCAAATTGTTCATTGTACAAATTTTTCTCACAGTAAATCTTGCTTGGTACAGTTTGTCCTGTCCACTGTGAACATGGAATAAAGTGTATAGTCTCTTTCCTTTTATCTTACTTTTTGGTTGTTTCAACATTTTTATTTTTTATTACAGTTTTTTTTTTCTTTTTTTTTTTTTAAAGTAAAAAGATGAAAATGTAATAATTTATGGTGACAGAATTTTAGTTATTTTTATCATTTTAAGTACAGAGAAGTGTGACTATCTGAATAAGAATCTTTTCGCTGACACACACTTCAGGAAGCTTTAATTCAAATAGCAAGGGCAAAAGGAAAAGAAGTAGTGGTGTAGGTTCAGCTAGTGTAGTGGCTAAAGTTGCTCTGCTGTTGAGAACCTTGGCAGATTTTCACAATATGCTGAAATTCACACCGTGTGTTGTTGTTGCCTGTGCTAAATGTATACCTATTAGCTTGGTGCAGCCAACTTTGTTGCAATTCTACCTTTGTTAGTGGTAAACTGCTACACAGGCACCTGTGCAGGAACTCATTTCATGCATTTTTCCCAGTATCACAAAGACACTTGGTGAGACAGAACCCATTCCTCCGAGGTGACTTCCAGTTATTGCTATGTAAGACTATCCTTTCCCCTTCTGTGGGCAGCAGCCACATTCTTTTCCAAATTCAGCATCAAAGTAAGCATGTTTTGTGCAGACAAGAGATCACCACACATCTCCTCCCCAGTATCAATTATCCAGGGCACCAAAAAAGACTTGGTTGCCATACCCCTTTGCATTCTCATCTGGTCCTCATATCTCTACCTGTCACTGTTTACCCTGTTCCTCTCTTGTGCTGCACTACGTGGGATGTTTACACCTTAAATAGTTAATATTAAGTAAATAAGTAAATAACTGGAAACACAATGTTTAAATAAAAAATATTGAACAAGATTAATTATAGGCATGCTTACTTACACTTGTCATAAAGTAATAATGTTTTCCTTTACTAAATTATAATAACCATTATGTCTTAGATTTAAAGGTCTCTTAGATTTATCACGAAAGACTCATGTATTTTCAAATAATTGGTATAAATGTAATTCAAATATAAATGCAATTTAAATATAAATGGTTTATATTGCACACACACCAGTGTACCTGTCACAATGCTCATTGCTTTGGTTTTTTTTTCCCCACAATCATCTCAAGAGATAATAGCAGAGGTAATATTTTTAATAAATTATAAATTCTATGTTCACAAAAAAAAAATCTTATTACTTTGAAAAATGTTAGGTCAATGGAGGACTTCCAAAAATGCTTTTAATTAAGTTAATATATCAGTGGTAAAGTATGAAAAACAGTACCCTTGTATTCTCACATATTCTTAAAAAAAATTAATTTCTTCTACTTACACAATCAGAATTAAATATATATGATTATATAATTTGAGATAATTTAATAAAGGAAAGAAAAAGAAGCAACACATCAGTCTGTATAGTGACATTCCTGTCCTTCTACTTGCTTCATTTTGACTTCGAGGAAGAACTTCATAATTTGCTACCTTTTTAACTTCAGGCTACCTACTTGATTTTTGTGCAGAGTAAATGGCATTAAATAGCACAGGTAACTGCATCCTGCAGAATGGATAGAATTTAAAGGCTGTAGGAAAATACATCTCAGCAATGATTACAGCAAGTTGAATCCATTTTGGTACAGGCAGCTCACCATTACCTTTCTATTTAATTTGCAGGTTCTCAATTTAGCCATTGCAGAAATTCAAATCCAAGCACTAAAAGTGACAAGCTCTGAAAGAAAGACCTAAGCAGAAGGAATATAAATTCTCAGAAAATTACTTTGATTTTTTAATCCATTAATGTCTTTTCAGTCAGGCTTATAAAACGTACCAGATGCATTCCATCTGTTTACAATTTCAAGTGCTGCAGCGATTAGCTGAAAACAACTAAGGAATGGATTTAGTCTCTTTATAAAATATGCTTGTAACTATGTTTAAACTGGGATGTTTCAGAAGTGCCTAACATTGGCCTTGTTTTACTTTTTCTCAAGTTGATTGGAGTTTAGTGCTCTGAGTGTCATCTTTTTGAGTCCCTGGTGTTCCTACAGTAATCAAGGATTTCTGGAGACTCTGTAGAGGGTTGATACTGAGTCTGCTTCATCAACGTTCTGAGATTTTGTTCTTCTGATAGGATATAGTTTCCCTAAGATGTATCTGCTTGGTGAATTGATGCGTTGCAACTAGAGGTTGGCAAGCACTAATAAGCATGGTAATTTTCTTAGTTGAGGTAATTGAGCTAAATGAAGTGCATTACTCACTAAGAACATGCTACCAGCAGGAGTTCTCTTTATTAACCTGGCTACGTACCACATAGCAAATTGCGTCTTAATCTTTGCCTTTTTTTTTTTTTCTATTAACCACATTAGAGAGGAAAAAATCTTTATGCACCTGAGAAAGACTGGTATAGCCTACTAGGTAATATGATGTGGCTATGAAAAAGGGAAACTATGAGCACTAAATTCAGTCTTCCTAAAACACCTGCCCTTGTATAGCAGCTTGCAACACTGGAGCTCCCTCTTTTCAGAAGCGTTGAAAGCTGGGTTTATGCATTTGCAAAATCAGAGCCAGAAGAGTATGATTACTCTGTGAGAATGTTAAATATATTTTATATAATTTAAAAAAAATTATTAACATTTCTTCAGTGTATTTTATATGAAAATATTTTGTACATAATACCTAGATTCTGAAGGTGATGTATCAAATATAATTTTTTGTTCTTCTTCAAACACAACCCAGAATATGTAAGATCTTGAGGTGAAATCTAAAAGCATTAGAAGTCCTGGCTATCCACTGTATTTTTTTGTTCACTCTTGGATACGTGGTCTGTGAATATGGATTGCATTTTACACAGCATTTTGCAGAGTAGAGTTCATGATCCTTGACTGAGGTTTCAGAGTACTGCTTTTCTATAAATAGCACATTGTAATCATCTTGGTAATCTGGGAAGATGAAGCATTCTTACAACTTTATCCAGGCTTAAGGTTTTTTAAAAGACAGAGGAGAGAAGAGGTCATAGAGTTTCTTTTTAACCCTCCATTTTCTCTGACCTATGCTCTCAGATGCTTTGTTTATCATTCTTCCACACTCTACTTTTTCTAGGACTTGCTGCAATTTCTTTGTCTCATCCCTTGATGTGAGGCATCCACCACTACTTGTTCCTCAGGCATCTGTCTCCCCTCTGCGCTTACATGCCAGAATACTTTTTGCAGTCCTACTCTTCATCAGCTGCCACATGCCACAGGTTCTGTGTTGGTCCCCAGCCTTCAGTGTAGGGTCATACATATGCCTCTCCTATGTTACCTGTGCCATAATCTGAACCAGTCGGTTTATTTTATTTTTTTTTCCCCTAAATTTTGGGTTCCAAACAGTACCCTCAAAAAGTATGTTGCCATTTTCACTTGTGTAGACATGGCTATGTTCTTCTCTTTTCAGAGCAAGGTGGCCTGGAGACCTTTGCTTTCAGTGGCAGCTGTGGAGCTTGGCCCACAGCTCCCGCTCCTGCTGAGCAGCAGGGGGGGTGGTGCCTGACCTGGCCATGGGCCCTATTGTTCCTGACCCACACCTGCAGACCAAGACCCTGCCAGGCCTGAGCCCAGCCCTGCCCGGCTCTTTCAGGGCTGTGCCTGCTCCCAGCTCCCTTCCCTGTGCACTGACTGCCTGGCTGCCTCCCAGCCTGGCCCCAGACCAGCGCAGCCTTAGCCCTCCCTCACAGGGATTATTATTGCTCAGCAATTAGCCATTAATGGGAAATACCTATCATTTTGTTACACTACCTTTAAAGATGGAAGGGAGAAACTATATATTGGCAGACAAGGCCGACTTGTGTGCAATCCTGTCTAAGCCATTAGGAAACAGACATTAAAAGTTTCAGTCAGTCCACCAAAATTCAGCACCTTGGCACACCAGTGACTTTTGCGTGTCTCCTCCTTCAGATGTAGTGGTCAAGAGGCTGAGACCAGTGCTATGTCTTTCTGCTGTTTATTACAGTTCACTTATTACTTTTTGTGGCCCTCCCTTTGGATCTGCTCTAACATGTCCATGACTTTATTGTACTGGGAACTCCCCAGCTGTATGCAGTACTCTGACCGGAGTCTCATGAGAATGGAATCATGAGAGCACAATCATGTCCCTTGACCTACTGGGCTGCAAGCAGACATTGCTACCTCACACCTTATTTTTCATCCACTGACATCTCCAAGTTCTTCTTTGCAGGACTGTTCTCAATCCGTTCATCCCCCAGCCTGTACTGACACTGGTGATTGCCCTGACCAAGGTGCAGGGCCTTGCACTTGGCCTTGTTGAATCTCCTGAGGTTCATATGGGACCACTTTTCAAGACCACCAAGGTCTCTCTGGATAGTGAATGGACTATCCAGCGAATGGACTATCTAACTCAGCTTGGTGTGATCTACAGACTCGCTGAGCGTGCACTCAATCACACTGTCTATGTCATTATTAAAGACACTAAAGAGTATTGCTCCAGATACAGACTCCTGGAGTACCCCACTTGTTACTAATCTCCATTTTGACATTATCCAAATGGAGATTTAGCAGTGACAGGGAAAACTCCTGGACAATGGAACTTTCAGTTCACTATCTTGTTGAGTTTTATGAACCATTTTTGATATTGTTTTGCCTACTCAAACTAGAGCTTTTCAAAATAATTCCCAGGTATGGGAATACCCAGAAGTTAACACTGAACAAAGATAATTCACAACAGACACTTTTTCAGGAGGCATTGTGTATTGTTCTAGTTGGCTTTAGTGCTAGTAAGTGATTTCAGCATGTTTCATTTACTGCTGTTTTTTCAGGCATTTTGGCGCCCAACGTGGGGTACGAAGGGTTGAGATAACGAGAGATTCTGAACAAAACGTGTTAAAAAAATCTTGTTATACAAATTTTATTTTCTTTTGATATTAGTTAGATGGTGCCTATACACAATGTTAACTGATGTGCTTCCTTGGTGGTCCTGCGTTAATCCCTATATCCTGTCTGTGTCCCTGGGATGGTGTTTGCCATCTCTGGTAAGTGGGTCAGGCATCTCATCCTGTGCTACTGGGTGATAGCAAATTATGATGTGATTGTGTCACTGGCTATGAAGTTAAATGTGTATGTGTATGCGGCTTTGCTGTTTTTCAGTGAACTATCCAGCCCTGGGACAGATCTCTGGGTGATGTTCTTAGAGATTAATTGTGTAACTCTAAACAAAACTTGACAAACATTCAAAACACAGCACCGAGAGTATGCTGATCACAGTATGTTCTTGCAGCAATAAAGGCTATCTACATGCTATGCTTTAGAAAAAGCATAGCCAGATGATTGAGGGGAAGGAGTTATTTCCTTCTGTATGACATTTATGAACTTGCATCTGTATCCAGCTGTAGTCTCCCTTGTACATTAAAGGCACTAACCACATGATGCAATGCTAACAGAGGTCTGTTAAGACAACTGGAGATTAGAGAACAGGATATATGGTGAAATGCTCAGCAAACCAGGTTTGTTTAGACTGGAGATGATGACAAGATTGAATAGTGGAACACAGAAGTTACTTCAATGAGTGGTTATAGAATATGGATCCAGACTGTACTTAGAGGTACACAGCAAAAGGATGAGAGGCAAAAGAAGCAAGTTAGAGCAAAGGAAATTCACTTATATGTAAGGTAATAATTTTTTGTAATAAGGATGGCCAAACAGTAGATCAGATTTCCCAGAGCTCAGCAAGTTTGCCCATGACACCAAGCTGAGTGGTGTGGTTGACACACCTGAGAGATGACATATCATCCAGAGGGACCTGGACAAGTTCAGTGAGTGAGTCCATGTGAACCTCATGACATACAACAAGGCCAAGTGCAAGGTCCTGTACATGCATCAGGTCAACCCTCTGTATTAATAAAGGCTGGGGGATAATGGGATTGAGAGCAGTCATGAGGAGAAGGTCTTTGGGCTATGAGTAGATGAAAAGCTAAACATGAGCTGGCAATGTGCACTCACAGCTCAGAAAACCAACCATATCCTGGACTGTATCAGAAGAAATGTGGCAAGCAGGTCCAGGGAGGTGATTCTGCCCCTCTACTATGTCTACCTCTGGTGTCTCCAGAACAGAAAAGCCATGGACCTATTAGAGCAGATCCAGAAGGGGGTCACAAAAATTATCAGAGTGCTGGAACATGTCTCCTATGAGGAAGAGCTGAGAGATTTGGGGTTATTTAGCCTTCAGAAGAGAAGGCTGAAGGAAGACCTTATTACAGCTTTTCAATACTTAAATGGGTCTTATAGGAAAGATGGGGACAGACTTTTTAGTAGGGGCTGTTGCAATAGGACAAGGAGTAATAATTTTGAATTAAAAGAGAGTAAATTCAGTCTAGAGATAAGGAAGAAATTGTTTATGATGAGGGGGGTGAAACACCAGAACACATTGCTTGGGGAGGTGGTACATGCCCTGTCCCTGGAAACATTCAAGTTTAGGTTGGACAGGGCTCTGCAACCTGATCAAGATGAAGATGTCCCTGCTCACTGCAGGGAGGTTGGACTAGATGACTTTTAAAGGTCCCTTCCAACCCAAACTATTCTATGATTCTATGAATCTATGCTTCTGTAATGAATGTAGACTATTCTATAATTGTTTTCTAGACTTCATATTTATTTCTATTTTAGAAAAACAGTCACAGAAGCTTTTTCCAAAGGTTGAATGACCCCACAATTTCTCCTGAAGGAACATTGTTGTTTAATTTATTTGTTTCCTCTCTGGAAGAGACAGTCTTAATCCTCTTGTTGTGAAGACTAATGCTGACTTAATGGCATAACACAGAAAAAAAAAAAAAAAAACAAAACCCAACAAACTTCAGGATAAAAAGCTTTTAAGTCAGAATGATATGACAAACATTCTAGCTATTCAGGGCAGCATTCTAGGACTTAATCCTTTGCTAAGGAAGAATAATAATAACAGCAGTATCACTGTTAGAATTAGTATATAAGTGTTGGTGAGCAAATCCTTTTCCTCATTCCTCCAGTTTAGAATGACGTACACAACAAACTGTCAAAAGCACATGCTAAATGAATACCTCATATGTATGGTTGCCTTAGAACTGAAATAAACTACTTCACATCCTTACAGGACAGCAAGGGCTTTTAAAGATCTGAATTTAGCACACAGAAATGTTAGATCAGGATGTCAGGGGAAAAAAACTTAAATTTTTAAATTTAGTTTACTCACTTAGTATCTTCTTTCCCATTGTTAGGCTGATGCTGTTCCTGTTGAGCTGTCTTAGCTGGTTCAGCTGATTTTTCAGTTTCTGGAGGCTCAGATGCTTTTGGCAGTTCTGTATCTAGAAAAAGGTTTTAATCTTTTAATACCATTTTTATAATAATTATGAAAATACTTTTGGACTAATCACAGCTTGGCTGTCATTATTTCTTTAGTGAACAAGAACTGCATGACACTCATGCTGGAACCTGACTTTTGAATAATTTCCTGCATAAATCTATTTCAGTGTCAGCCATACAGAACATGTTTATGATAAGTATACCTTTTAGAACATGTAACCTTTTTATGGTTTTTAAAATAAATGCATCTGTAGCCAGCTCAAAAATGTTCAGTACAGAGCTGTTCTATACATAAGCAACAAGAATTCATTTAGTAAGATAGAATTTTGGCATGTGCTTATTTAAAGAAAATATGTAGAAGACAGATATGTCTGTCCAGAAAAGCTTTGTGAAATACAGGAAGAAAAATAAAGATTAGCCCATTTGCTTGTGCATGGAAATGTTAATGACATTATTTATACTTCAGTTCTTGAATTGCATCAGACTTCTTGTTGCTTTAGCTGCCATGACTGTTTGTTGCCTAGTACATTATCACTGAAATATGTCATTAAATACGTGAATATGTAGAACTTTGGCTAGTCTATTTCTTCATGTGACCTACTACACCACTTAGAAACACACAAGTCTATGGGGCTGGATGGGATCCACCCAAGAGTACTGACAGAGCTGGTGGAAGTGTTCACAAAGCCACTTTCCCTTCATTTATCAGCAGTGCTGGCTAACCAGGGAGGTTCCAGTTGACTGAGGTTTGGCAAATGTGGCACCTGTTTACAACAAGAGCTATAAAGAGGATCTGGGGAACTACAGGCCTTCAGTCTGACCTCGGTGCCAGGGAAGGTCATGGAGTAAATCATCTTGAGTGCCATCATGAGACAAATACAGAATCAGCAGGTGCTTTGGCCTATGGTCATCATGGGCAGGTCCTGCTTGACAAACCTGAAATCCTTCTATGACAAGGTGACTTGCTTAGCGGGTGAGGAAAAGGCTGTGGATGTTGGCCACCTAAACTTCAATAAAGCTTTTGACACAGTTTCTCAGAGCATCCTCCTGCAGAAACTGGCTGCTCATGTCTTGGATGGGTGTACTCTTTGCTGGATACAAGATTGGCTGGATGGCAGGGCCATCATTGGTGGTGAATGAATATAAATCCAGTTGGCAGCTCATAACATGCGGTGTTCCCCAGGGCTCAGTACTGAGGCCTATTCTGTTTAATTTCTTTAACAATGGTCTGGATGAGGGGATCAAGAAAAAGTGAAAAAGACCTCAGAAAAGTGGTTGAGTGACCATCCCTGATGGTATCTAAAAGACATGTAGATGTGGTGCTTAGGGACATGTTTTAGCTGTGACCTGGAAGTTCTGGGTTAGCAGTTGGACTTGATGATCTTGAAGGTCTCTTCTAGCCAGAATGATTCCATGATTCTTTTTTGTTACAAGTAATGTTGTTAAAGGAGTTAAAGTGGGAACTTTGTAGAGTTTGAAACAAACTATGTAAATGGTGTAGTCTCTTGCCACTGAAGGGACCTTATGTGATTAATTATTACAATTAGTCCTATATCTTTATTTTAAAATTTCTTGCTGAAAAACAATTTGAAAGCTTTCATCAGTCTGACACTTTGCATAAAGGAGGAACAAACTCAACCTTCATAAATACTTTAAGTAATATGATTATAGTGGAAAAAGCTAGGCAGCAAAACATCATAGCAAACAAATCAGAAGCCTGTTGCATATACTGCATTTTAAATTCAAGACATCTCAAAGAAAATAAAACCTTGAGTGTTTTGGATAGATAATGTCAGATTAGTTTTCTGAAAGTTAATCTCCATATTTAGGACTGTTATTCATTTCAGAGGAGGTAAAAGCATTTCCAACACTGAACTGTTAAGCTGCTCACCTGGAAGGTGGTTGCTTGAAATGGCATTGAAACTTAGTGAAGGACAGTGGGTCAGTTTGTTTACAGCACTCTGTCTACCAAACTACTCTCCTACCACCATTTATTCTGATTTGGGATAATGTTTTCCTCCAGACATCTGTTAAGAACAGCCACAATGCTTCTTGAGCTGAATTTCAGATTTCTACTGGATGGACAACTGATAACTGTAACAATGGGGCATTTCTAGTATTTTTTCTTAGTATTTAGGTTAAGAAGCAAGTATACACAGTATGAGTCCTGCTCTCTTAGAGGAGTTAATTTCTTAAACAGGATCAAAGACAAGACTCAGTCAGAGGTAATGGTGGATGCCAGAAATACTCAAGCCAGAGTCAAGCAAGGAACTGAAGAGAAGGCAAAGCAATCCATGCTCCCCAACGTTCTGGTCAATTGGGTTTTAACTTAGCAAGTTATGGGTTAATTTTCAAATAATCTCTTGAATAAATGTAGCTGTGTTGAGTATGACGAGACAGTCTGCAGGATTTGTGTTACTTAATACCTATAAGCTGGGAAGATTTTTGTGAGGTATTCCATTTAAAACCTCTGATGTTTGCTTGGATTTATGGCAAAAATTGATTAAACGTGTCTGGTCTGCTTAATGGTAATGCAGATTATTGCCTCCTTTCTGCGGCAGTTAATGTTGCAGTACTATCTTGAGGAAAAGTCTGTTGAAAATGTAATGCTAGGGAATACTTCATCTTACCTGAAGGATCTGCCAGGGAATTTTCAAGGTACAGAATAGCACACTATAGGGAAGTGAGGACTCCGATGAGGACTGTTTCTGTTCCTGTCCCCAGGAAGTTTCAAGAAAGGATGAACAAGTTTCTTACCATTTGATTACAGAGGTTCAAAATGCCTTTCTGAGAGTTCCGGTGAAAAAGACATTTCTAAGCAAGGAGTAATATTAAAATGTGTTCAGGCTCCTAGCACAGTGAATACACTCTCATAGTGAAATGAAATTCATTTCTCCTAGGAGCTTCATAGACATCCTCTGCTAGAAAACTGCAGAGGAGCTGAAGTTAAAGAAAATGAAGGTGGTTTGGACCTATTTGTAACTGACTAATTTGTGGATCTTGTTACTGAACCTTAACCTATTAGATTTATGTTTCCCTCTTTCCCCAGAGGATCTCTACAAATGAAGCTACTGACTTTGTGCCTTCCTTGGTACACACGCCTCCTGTGGTTTTGTGGTCAACTTGACATAATGTAGAAAAGAAGCTGCAAGAGCCAAAAATTCAGCACTTGCTGCAGTTTCTGCTCCCTTCCAAATTCATAGTTTGTAGTTTCCCAGTTCTTCCTGCCTTGACTCTCCCAGCCAAGAAGCCATGACAGCAAGGCTGATCTCAACACTTCTGTAACTATCCTACTTCAGGACTTTTCTTTGTTATAGCAGTTGTCCCTGGTTACATCCGTACTAGCAGGGAATACAGACTAATAGGAATAATCAGAACAGTGAAATGATGCTGAAGGCCTGACAGCCAAGCTATCTTTTTGAGGTAGCTGTATTTCAAACCAGGTCTGTTGTGACTCTCTGAAATGAATGTCCATCAGCAGTTCAAGAAGTTTGAGTCATGAATTGCTGCTTCTTGTTTAGTTTTATTCTCAAGGAATCCAGCCATGAATTCCTAGAGGGTTTTTGGTGAAAAAACAGAGCGCAGTGGACAATGAGATTATTTGTTTCAGAAGGGCATTCTTCATCTGAAATAAAATTCCAGTGTAGACAACTCTTTAGAGTAACAAGCTCCTGAAAAAGACAATTAATCTCTGGAATAACAATAAGTGTATAAGAAGGCAAAACCACAAAGAAAAAAAACATTGTGCTTGCACAGAAACATCCTATCAAAGAGTAATGGCTTCTTGGCCTGTTAGATGCTTTCAAGGTATTCAATCTGAGGTCTGAACCCACACCAATCATTAAATGCTGACTGGACTCAAACTGATGGAAAATATTGTAATCCCATGAGTCTTACAAACTTGCACATGTTTTTAGAGTTCATAAATCTGCGTGACCAGCACAGGGATTACTTGCATTAGGATTAGGATATCACGGCCTAACACCACTGCCAGCTGTGTATCAAGTTTTAGTTGTTTCTTTCAGTGTGAAATTGTGAGGGCTGTTTATGTAGTCACATTTAAAAATCCCTAGTTTCTCTTCACTGCTTAAATCCAGTTCATATACCTGTGACTTATGAGACCAGCCTCAAAGGAATGCCTTTAAGAACAATGTGGTAGTGGTTTTAGGGAACATTTAGAATACAGCCATTGATTTCTAGAATAAATAATGATGCGTCACATAGCTGGCAAGGCTTACAGGACAACAAAGAAATCATCTATTGGCTTTACATAATTTTGGTTGTAGTAAAGAAATCATGAGCAAGAAAACAGTGGCAGAATTATGCCAAGTCACCAATGTCTAAATCAATTCTCAAAACAGGTAGTTTCATGCTTACTTGACAAAATAAGGGATTTTTTAAAGTGATTTCCATTCCTATTATATTCGAATATAAATGGGTAAAGCTGCCAATGTATTAGTAGTGGGAGCTGAGGAATGCAGCAGACTGGTGTCTATGTATTCTAGATCATTTGGCCTCCTCATAAGAACAGCAACTTTTGAAATTGAGTTAGGATAAATGTTGCCGGTTCTGTTTTAAGATGGAAGTGAAAAGCACCAGTTGTGGAAGTATAACTTTGTGGGCAAAACACTGCTGAATGTAATCCCTCAAAAAGGTGGCTGGTTAAATTGAGAGGCCTACTGAAACCTCATCACACCAGTGATTTGCCAAGGATAGCAAGGAACAAGATGCAGGTTACAAGACCAATTAATTTATGTCTCTTAAGTCACAGATTTTTCTCATTTTCCATAAGTTTTTGTTCTTCCAGGAGAGATGTAGGCTAGTCAAAATAGTAGTTTAAAAAGGCTACTGATGGGACATCAGTCTTTTACCTGTGTTACCTTAGTCAGTTTGATGATGTTCCCAGCCAAAAGTTAGGATTATTAGAGCTTCCTTGTTTCTTCTTGCACCCTATTTTCATAATTCCAGTAAAACAACATTGGAACAATGTTGCAGGATTAGGTTAGAGTAGCCAAAAGATGTCTGTGTGTTGGAGGAGTGTATCCAACTTATTCTGAGACTGCTCAGCTCCCTTGTTTATATTTCTGTAAAGCAGTTTTTATCTTCTGTTTTCACCTTACAATTTTGAACAGAGACCCTTGTCAGTGTTTCCAAATTAATTTGATTTCCTACTGCCACAAACACACTTGCAGAAGAGCCTGAAGCAGAGTATTTCCCATTTTGCAGTAGAGCAAATAAGTTAATACTTTGTACTCATCTATGGTTTTTAAGTCTTTTCATTTGATAATTTAGGATTTTTTTCTTCTTCAAATCAAAAGACTGAATGTTGTGTGTTTTATTAAACTATAATAATCACATGAAACCAGGAGCTCAGACTTTGCAAAAAGCACAATATTGTGAAGCTAAACATAACACTGGAAGAGCTGGAAAAGTTGGTTTTACTTTAAACCTGCTCATGTAGAACCAACTCCACTGTCATGTTTCTAAAATTTAGCACTGTACTCACTGTCATAAGCCTATAGACATTAGTCCTAAGGTTTCTTTTTCCACAGAGGAAGCTGTTGGTATAGTCAGGTTTATGAATTCCAGGATTCAGTACAGCAGAGTTGTCATTCTTGCCATAATCTTCTAAAGCCCTCAGTCCTAAGCGTACGTAAGTATTGGTGGATCAAAAAATCTGTCATAGGCCTAACCCCACAGAGGTGTGACTGACTTCTCTTTTTTCAATAGGCTATGTTAAAGAACTCTAAAACCTCATGGACCCACTGAGATAAGTGTTATCTTGTGGTCATGATTATTATCATGATCCTTCTACCAGTGGAGCATAAAATGCTATATGCTAACATAGTAAGTAGTTAGCAAACTGAAGGACAGATTAAGTTAGTTATTTTATACTAATTTATGGTTTACTCTGCTTCTGAATTCCTGTTCCTGCTGTTACAGTTATTCTTCAAAAACCCTGGATTTGTAAAACGCAATTACCACCTCTCCAGCCTGGCTAGGACAGATCCTTCCTCTTACTCCCTCCAAAGGTCAACGTGGAGACTGAGGTGGTGAGCTGCCAGCCTGCTGTTTGGAGCAAAGGAAGAGACTGACTGAACAAAGAGGGTCTTCTTTCTTGTCTGACCCCCACTTCTGTCCTTGTAAAGAGCAGCAGGAGGCTTGGGGACAGGAAAGAAAGCACTTTGTGCTGTGGAGGCCACCAGCCTCACTGGTTAATCAGCATTAGAAGGTGTGTCTCTGGAGCAGTCAGCCACTCTGAAGGGACTCTCTTCCAGAATGTAATAAAACATAAATCTATCAGTCATTAGACCAGCTTTAAAAGTCTTATTTCTTGGATCAGTTGTGTCCAGGTGCACCTTCTATAGACATAATAACTGGTCTTGTCACAAATGTATTAACCTTATAGCAAAAAAATTAAGAGAAACACAATGTCAAAGATAAGTTTTTAGAGAGAAAGATATGAATAAATGTCAGCATCTAGATAGCAGCAGTTAGATTTATTCCTGAGTACAAAACAGAAAAAGTGTTTTTGCTTTGCCATATTTCAGAAAGGGAAGACTTTCTTCCCCAGAATTCCCAGCCATCTCCATTGCCTTGTGCCAGGAAGGTGGACCATTATCTTTTATCAGTATGACCCCAGTGCCAGGGAAGGCTATGGAGCAAATAATCTTCTGTGCCATTATGCACCATATACAGGGCAACTAGGCAATCATGCTCAGTCAGCATGGGTTCATAAAAAGCAGGTGCTGTTTGATGAAACCAATCTCCTTCTATGACAAGATGACCCACATAGTGCATCCACTATGATGAGGGAAAAGCAGTGGACATTGTTTACCTGGACTTCAGCAAGGCCTTCAACATTTTTTCCCACAGCATTCTCGTGAAAAAAAATGCCTTGAACGAGCATATGCTCTGCTGGATGAAACATTGCCTGGACAGCCAGGTCTAAAGGGCAGGGAATGGAGATAAATCTAGTTGGTGGTCAGTCACAAGTGGTGTTCCCCAGGACTCAGTATTTGAACTACTTAACATCTTTATCAATGATCTTGACAGGGAGATAAAGTATACCCTCAATAAGTTTGTAGATGATACCAGGTTGGCTGGCAGTGTTGATCTGTTTGAGGGTAGAAAGGCACTTTACAGGGACCTGGACAGGCTGGATTGATGGGCCAAAGCCAATGGGATGAGGTTCAATAAAGCCAAGTGCCGAGCCCTGCACTTGGGTCACAACAAT
Source organism: Merops nubicus (assembly GCF_000691845.1). Lineage (NCBI taxonomy): Eukaryota > Metazoa > Chordata > Aves > Coraciiformes > Meropidae > Merops > Merops nubicus. The sequence continues at coordinate 4,518 of NW_008584678.1, read as the reverse complement.
CCCAGGCAGTGCTACAGGGCTGGGGAAGAGTGGTTGGAAAGCTGCCTCGCAGAAAGGGACCTGGGGGTACTGATTAACAGCTGGCTGAATATGAGTGGCCAAGAAGGCCAAGAGCATCCTGTCTTGTATCAGCAATAGCATGGCCAGCAGGACTAGCGAAGTGATTATTCCCCAGCATCCACACTGGTCAGGGCTGCACCTTGAGTACTGTGTTCAGTTTTGGGCCCCAAAAGATTATCTCACTTATGTCACTAACATAGGGACATTGAGGTGCTAGAATGGGTCCAGAGAAGGGCGTCGAAGCTAGTGCAAGGACTAGAGAAAGTTATGAGGAGCAGCTGAGGGAAACGGGGCTATTTCTCTCAGCTTATTGATTTGTGGGCAAGTATGCAACCTTTTATATATACTCTGAGTACTTCCCAAAGCATTTAGGCTCTGAAGATATTAAATATCCCTGAAAATTAACATGATAATCTCCCAGATGGGAGTTTATGTCTGCTTTATCCAGAGGTGCAATTGCAACATGTACAGAAATATTCATGATAGTTTTAGTCTAGCTTTCTCATTCAGGTTCTACCAAGAACAAGATTATGTCAATAGGGACACTAGTAAAACCTGCATAAATATGTCTGTGAATCTGGAAAAAATGTTTGAGACACTTGTTGGTTTAGTAGAACAAGGAAGACCAAAAATCAGAATATTTGAAGCAGGTCAATATTGGAAATATTGGAGTGGAGGAAAAGTGAGAAGTAGACGAAGACAGACTTCAGAAGAGTAATACTTAAATATGGTGCTGAGAGTGTTTAGGGAAAGGCAAAGAAAAGGGATGAGGTGGAAAGAATTATTCTGGAAGAATCTTCTAAGAAGGCAAAAGAAACTGTGACACAGAGAATAATAATACAGATACCAGCTAGCAGGTGAAGGCTGAATATGACCTTCTAAATAACATTACCACCAACAGAGCTATTGAATGTCACTATATAGAACAAGTGAAGCATTTTTATAGCCAGTCAGTTATGGGAGGAGATAAGTATGCAAAGAAACTCTAGCAATTGCATTCAGTATCATGGAGAATGTGTAATTAGGTGAATCACACTTTAAGTATATAAAGATAGGTAATAAATTAAAAAAATAATCCATTACGGAACAAACTGACTAAGTACAGAGAATTAATTACAGAGTGAACTAATTATGCAGAGAATTAATCACAAAGCAAGTTAGTGCAAGAGAATACAATTGAGGAGGTGGAGATGAGGCAGTGAGTAGCCAACCAAGAAGCCAAAAGTACCAGGTGTACTTTGTGATGTAAGTGACCAAGTTTTAACCAGATGGGCTCCAATTGTGCCCTCCTGCTGGGTATTTGTATGTGCTGGGAATGTCATGCTGCCTTGTGAAGTACTAGGAGAAAAGGAGAAGGTGGTGTCTGGTTTTGGCCATGTGAGAAGAAGGGAGTGAAGATAAGCTCTATTCAGTCTTGTGGATTGTGTTTTAGGACTATGGAGCTGCAAGATGTGACTATGATTAGAGGCTGCACTGGTCTGCTTTATTCTGGTTATACTCAAGAAACTAATTAGAGGTCCTGGAAAGGCTTTTCTTTAACCAGCTTTACCATCTCCGTTTAACTGCTCTCCATTAACTTCTGTTGGTTGAGCACTGGCTGTGCTTTTAATAACCCTCTCCAAATTTGTACATATATCACAAAATGCTTTCTCTGGTCTCTTGTCCTTTGCTTAGCCACAGATATTCTTATTTTCTTCTTCTAGTGGCTGTCCCCATGATTTTAGGTCTGACACAAATTTCACCAAGTTTTGTTGAAGTCTTTATCTAGACCTTCTTGTGAACTGCATGACACCAGCCTGACTGTCCTGCCCAGAGACAATGGAGTTCCTTGTAAAGCTCACATGATGAGGACTTCTATATGGGGTACTGAAATTCATAAGCTTCTTCTGAGGTGTGGGGCCTGTGTACATTCTCTGACTTGGATAGGTGTTGTCCATCTAAGTCATTAATACCCATGTGCAGAAGGAGAAACTATTTTGTGGCTTTTTGAAAATGTGACTGGAAGCACCTTCCAGAACACCAGAAATCTGAAAAAAAAAGAAATCAAAAAACATGGGGCCTAACTATGTTATTATATTTTCCTAAAGTAATTGATGAGGTAGTTGCTTCTATGCCACAATTTATTTTGTATTTTAGAAGGGGGGAAAAAAAAAGTAGCTTAATATCCCAAGAAATAGATTCATGAATTGCATTAATCTGTAAAATTAGATCAGATTTTGGATGGAAACAAGCAATTTTCTATAATGGTACTTAATTCTCTCATGGGGTAGCATCTGTGATTTTATGTTGCTAAAAAGCCAAAAAACATCAGATTGGATTTTTTCTGTTATTGGTTTATTACTATGGTTAAGTAATGTCAGATTTTGTTTTCCCTTGATTAAGTGCTACAGCCAATTTATAACAAGATAATTGCATTAAATGGATTTTGTTTAAAGTTTTATTATATGAGGAAAGGAATTGTCATACTTGTTATGATTACACAAAGCACAAGTAAGGATTACATAAGTTTCCTTGTAGTCCTTTTCCAGTTGCTCCTCCCTCCTTAAATCATCGTTATTAGAGAAAGCTAGAGGTGCCTCAGCCTTTGATTTGCTGCTGAACTGTTCTCCCAAAGGAAAAGCATGAAGTGACAGGAAAGCTGGACCTGCTGGGTTTTTTCCCAGTCCTGGAAGATGGAAAAGGAAAGGGCTGCACGACTCATGCTGTGAGGGGCTGTGAGGGCGGGAATAGGGGATGTGGTCCAGCAAAACCTGTTGCTTTACCTGTCCTGAGCCTTTATTTTGGTAGCTGCTGCAACAGTCACTCTGGTGCTGGAATAAAGAAGACAGGCTTGGCTATTGGGAGGTGGGGGAAGAGGAGGGCAGAATAGCCATGGCCAGCTGCCACTGTTTTCAGCAACCAGCTGCTTAGGCAAATAAATACTTTGTATTACTACCCTGAGCTTTATGTTCCTGTATTCCAGTCCTGGATATCTTCTGAATGGTAACAGAAAATATTTTTTAATGGTAGTGCTTTGTTAAGGACATTTTTTGTTTGCTTTTTTGAAGAATTTTTTAGTCGCTGTTCAACAAAAGAACAGAATGTCAGATAGTTTAAAGTCTGACTCATTTTTGTAATTTTTTTAATATACATGAGAAGCATAACCAAAAGATACATTAAAAAGATCCCGTTTTCTTTCTTAAGATATTTAATACTTTTATTTTAAAGTAAGGTTTCCAAGAAATGATTTTACAGAAAGAGGAAATAGATTTGTTAGACTAGCTGATTGAAGTGGACAAGCTCATGAAGGGACCTTGTGCTTGAAAGCTAGTTGTCTTCTATTACTGTTAGATAGTGCTCATATTTCTGTAACAAATTGTTGTTTTGGGGTCAATGGGAATTCAGAGTTTCTAATTTCTTTCACAAATATAAAGCAAGATCAGCACCTGGCAGAGCATTTGGAAGAACGTTTTTATTTACAGCCCTATACAGTGGGCATATATTTTGCCCAGATAATATTTGAATACTCATAAATAGCTTACTACTGACCTTGTTGCTTTGGTACGGGTTCTGCTTCCTTATTGGCCTCTGCTTTCTGCGGTTCATCTTTGGTTTTATTTTCATCCTTAAAAAAATCAACATGATTAGAAACTGTACATGTTAATTGTTGAGAGTGATAAAAATGGTTTGATGTCTGCAACATTCTCTTACAAATTTGATTAACCAAGTTAATACACACTGAACTTTGTTCCTGTGTGTTCTTTGTGTGTTCTTGGTCAAGACTTTCCAAACAGGTTGACAAAAGGACTTGAATGCTGAAATTAAAAACTGATGCCTTCACCTCTGCTGTGCAAACCCAGTTACTTAACCTAGAGTTTTGCTGCTGCAAGTTCCCAGAGCCTCCTTCATGTTGTCCCATCTGACTTGTTCAGTCAGTTCACAAGCCACTCTACATCTTTGAATTAGTTATTCTTGTGCTTAAAGATTCTGGGCTAATAGGCTTGGTATGTTTTGAGTCACTTTAGTACAATGGCAGACCTTAACTTTTACAAAATCCAGAGAGAATATCAACTTTCACTGCAAAAAATTAACTTCATCTCACACTTACTGGCTTACACCACAAATAGTGTCCTCAGGTACCTGTACCTTGGTTCGTCTTTTGAGGTTCATCATTTGGCATAGTGGCCCTTGGAGGGAGGAGTGAGAAGTGCAAGGGGAGTCTTAGGTGTTCACTGTACTACATAACAATGTAGCATTAATCAAGCCCATGAGCATTTGATATTCCAGATAGAATGAATTTTCCTGGTGTTTATTGTGGTGATTAGTAAAGAAAGATATTAGATAGTAGAAGTATATGAAAAATTATTTCACTTTAGGAGATTTCAAGTCTTCATATACTTTTTCCCCCTCTTCAACCTCAGTTACCTTCTCTATGTTTGAGTTTCTAATATACTGTACTGGTTTGAGGGGGGTGGTGGT